>NC_053452.1:22727619-23027619 GCF_015227805.2 Hirundo rustica
GTATGGATAGCTTTGATAAGCAGCATATGTGTCTGCTTCCCGACTATACAGTGTTTCCACTCTGATCTCAGGAGTGTAGCTAAATCAATATATCCTTTGTGATGTGCAGATGGAAATAATCTCTAGAAAGATGTATTTCTGAGCTTTGCCCAGTATGTATTTATTTGAGAGGTACAGCTGCTTTGTGGAAAGGTACAATTCAAGACCATATGTGAGCACATTGCTAACCCAGCTCAAGCAGCTTTACGCTGGTATTGCAGCCGCTCACGACCATCAGCAGGGCCTCTGGAGGCTCCTTTGATGTAAAGGGAAATGCCAGGCAGGGTGTTGCTTGAATCCCAAGGGACAGAAGAAGGGCAGCCTTTATTTACTGCCCCTCATGCTCGGCTGCTGGCTGCCAAACCCTCCAGCATCCCTCAGGATCTTGCTAGCTTGCCCCGGGATTAGGCTGCCACAAGGTGCTCTTCAGTCCTGCTCCCTGAACTGGACCAGGTGCAGACAGGCCATTCCCATCTTAGAGTGGCATGGTTTTTTGGTGCATTTCTGTCTACTGCTGCTAGTTACTGGACCTAAATCCAGATTTCAGATCTGTAGCCAGATAGGAGTCAAAACATTCCCATATTCCATGGCTGTTTGGGGTGACACTTGGATTCAGGTTCAGTGTCAAAAGGCATCTGACAGACTCTAAGTTTCCCATCCTATGACTTAAGAGAATTAAATTTCTGGTAGTTATGCCCAATTCAAGCTCTCTGGATGATAAATAGGTAATGCAGATCTAGTAAACTCACACTGGCACTGTAAAAGCCTTTTTGTTTCCTTGAAGGCTTGCACTGTCAAAAATGACATGATGATTTGAATTAGAATATGTGAGGACCTGGCAAACCATTCACATCTGTAAAAACACAGGTTCTCTATCAATACCTGCACCGTTAATGACATCTTCCTAGTAAAATACTGCACAGGGCAGATTCAAGTAACCAGAGGAGACAAGTGTTTTTTGGTGAGGTTCACCTCAGCTGTTAGCATGAGCTGTTTTCTTTCTATGGATTACGCAGCAAACCCAGGTCAAGGTACTTGGGGTACGCTATAGGGGTGGCTGTAGGGGAGCACTGGGGTGGCATCATGACCTGTCACACTCCAAGCCTACAAACTGCTCAGTGGATCTGGATGCTGGGGCAGTTTGCTAAGAAAACTCACGTCTGTTTGCACAGATGCTTTAAAATACAGTTCCCTTGGGGAAGCCAGGCTCTGAACACCTGAGTTTGGGTTCCTCCAGAGCAGTTTCATAAGAAACTTGTGCTTTCTCTCCCAGAGTGGACATTTTCCATCTAATTTTACAACCCCAAAGCCTTGCTCCTGTGCATAATCAGATGTCCAGGAAGAGAGTTCTCCATGAATAAAAACTCTTGGGATCTGAGCTCATAAGTTGAGCTTCCAGCTACATACTGAAATCAGCCCTGGAAAACTCACTTCTACCTACTGAATTTAGACGAATACTCCTGAAATAGTCTGTTGTCTGTCTCATGCCGCTCTCATCACCATCTTCAAATTACTAAGGGCTAATTTTAAATCAAGTTACAAATACTTCCTAAGTACGAGAGCCCATTGCCGCGTGCTGGAACTATCTGGGCGCTGCTCCTCCTCTTCCTCAGTAGTGAGGTGAGGTGACGTGAGGTGACGTGAGGTGACGTGAGGCAGGGAGGCCCAGCAGTATCATTACCCTCCTCAGAAAGGTCAATGCAAGATGTCAGGAACCTTGGGACCACCAGGTGCCTTGGGAGCACCACTTCTTACCACAGTGGGGGCCTTTGGGACCATTCTCTCTCCCCTACAACATACATGGACTGTTGTGTGTGTGTCTACAACAGCTTTCATTGCAGGATCCTTCAAACACGCCCTTCAGACCTTACGGGGAGTATCTTTTGCCGTGTGAGGAGCCCCTTGGCCCCCTGAGAGGAGGAGCACGTGTGGCAGCAGGGGTCCTGCCCCTCCTGCAACACTGTGCACCCTGGGCAGGATGGTCCCCTTTGTGCAGCCAGTCACTGTGATGTGACACGGTGAGGTGGGCTTTGCAGAGGTCAGACACCAGTCAGCAGCAGGGCTCTGGCATCCCCTCAGAGCTCTGCTGGTTGTAATATTTATTATCTGTGCTGTGATAATGCTTGAAAATGGATGCTTCTTTCTGAATAAAAGGAAAGTCGCTGCTCGTTTCTCAAGGATAAAAGCCTGTCTGGCTGGAAATCAGTGCAGGGTGCTGAAAATGGGCAGAGCAGCTGAGCCAAGCACAGTGGTCCCCGTCCCTGGAGAGCAGGGCTTTGGTTCCCCAGAGGAGACGCTGCTGCTTTGGCACTAAGGTGGACCTCCCTTTCCTTTTGCCATGGCAAGCAGTGGTGGAAAACCCAACCCTGTCTCCAGCATGGACTGCCTGGGCAAGCCAAGCCCTGCAGAGCCTGGTCCTGGCTGACCGTGATGATTACCAGACATATGTCTTCTGTTCGCACCCCTACTATTGATTTGTCAGCTCTGCCCCCTCTACCAGCCCAGCACCCTGAGCGCTCTTCCTTCACTTGCATTTATTTGACCTTGTGGTCCTGTTCTTGGTATATTAACTGCGATACAGCAGCAGGAGGTTTTTCACGAGGTCTTCAGGACGTTTTAGGATGAAGGCAGTGGAGTGATGCTGTTACAGGACAGCCTGTGAGGAAACGTGCCTGGCAGGACTCACATCTCTTACCCAAGAGGAGAGGGAAACATATAAAATCCTATCTGAATTCATGGTGTAAAGGGACAATGTGAAATGGCAATATTTTTGTTCTGTTGCCAAAATGTGAATTTTGCAAAATGTGAGTCTTTCTGTCTGAAAGGTATTCAGTGTCCTTCGAGATACCATTTCAGTGAGCTCACCCCCCAGGACCATGTCCTCATTGGAACTGCATGTCTGTGCTCTCCCACTCCCCCAGCACAAATCCAAAAATCCTTCCCCCTAACTAGTTTGCAGAGCCTCACAAAAATCTATGGGAATATCTGTTTTTGCATGCAAATATTTACCAAGAAAAAAATGAATACTTTTCCACAGCTTCCAGTACGAGGTTTCTTCTGCAGAGGAACTGCCAGCTGTACGTGCGTGCTGGTTTGGCACTGGGACAGCACATTCCCTAGAGAGCGGAACGAAACCACAAACCCCTTTTGCTCGTGGAGTAAACCCCTTTCCAGGAAGCAGGTGAGAGCATGCTGAACTTGCTCCTGCATTCTAGCTTGTCTGTTTTCTAAATGTCATTTGAAAGTCTCGCCCCCTCCTCCCTCTGTCCTCAGTTTTATCCCTCTTGCAGGAGGCAGCCATCAGCAACAAAACCACAATGCAGGGCTTGGCTGGCTGCATGCATCCAGCAGCTGCTCTGTTCCAAGTTCTGGGCAAGCCACAGCTATCCAGATTCCCGCTTGTCCTATGTCTTCTGCCTCAGTTGCAATACAGCATCTTGAGCTAGAAGTACCACTAATTGACCAGCTTGGACAGGTTGCCAGCGCTGCAGTACAGTCAGCCTGCCGTCCCCAGTTGTCTGTGCCTTTCCCTCCTTCAAAAAGCTTGTGACATCTTCCAAGTCCTCCTTGCATTCAAGACTCTAATTCGGCATGTGGTATGCTGTGCTTTTCCAGCAGCCTGCTTTTTGTCATTATCTCTCCACCCAAGTGAATGTTCAGGATGGGCATGTTCTTTCTTCAATTATTGCAGAGAACTAAAATGTAAGCAATAAATGCTAAAGCCAGATTTTTCTAATACAAAACACGAAGCAAAATCTTTGTGCTCTCATATAATTATTCCAAATGAGTTACAAGCCTGGAAATAAAAATACAATACTGAGTCTTAGAATATGAAGCAGTGTTTTCTTTCAGGATAAGGGTAAGAGTGTGATTTAAGTTTGCTTTATCCCATTTCTTCGCTGCGTTGTGCTGACATGATTGTGCGAAGAAATTGTGCTTTTGGAAGGAAAAGGTTAAAGTTTGCTACTGATATTCATCAGGAGATGGATATTTAATCTTTAATCTCTTGTTCTAGGCCCCTACTTCGGATCAACTCATTATCCCGAATAAACGATGTGTCATTCCCATTATTTATGTTTCACTGCAGCCAAAGTATCTGGACCTCGTTTTGGTAAGCACCATTCATTTCGACCCATTCAGTATTAATCTCCCTTCTAACATCTTTCCTGTCCTATGTGCTGTCCCCTATTTGCTTTTATGTTTTCCGCAGAGTGTTTATAAAAGGATAATCTTTTACAAAGCAGACAGAATTTTTGTGTATAAACTGCTCTGTTTGAATGCCTCATTGATATACCATCTAAACTGAAGTGTTCAGCAAGATTAGTGCATCCACTGAGCCACTGAACTGGGTAAAAATATGGGAACTGCTCCTTTCTTTATAGCGAGAGAGGGTAGCTAATGATGCCATCTTCTTTTAAATAGGATACTTTTAGCAGATGGACTCTGAGAATATGAATACATTGCACAAATAAAAAATAATAAACAAAGGAGGTGGCTTATAGTGACAAACAATAGGAGAAGGACACAAAATGTATATGTGTAAAGACCATGAGCCAGCTTCCATCTTAGTGAAACTGGTGTAAATGCAGAATAATTCAGTCAAGATGACGTGAATTAGTGGGGATTTTTACATCATTGTCGCTCACATCAGGAGCTGGTCTCTTTGTACCATAAATGCCGATGACTTCAGCTAGGATAGGGACTTGCAATGCCTTGAAATGCAAATGATAAGTTTTTCTCTTTCTCATGCTGATACAAATTTCCAGTGAGAATATTTTGAGCACGATCCCCTCCTTTTTGCATGAAATAAAAAAACGAAGACTGCCTGGCACACATAATGTGCACTTATTTCGGCTGTCTCCTTTGCAGCGTGTCTGGTGACATCGGGTGCCACCGACACACCCTCGGAGATGCCGACACTTTATGTTAGAAGAACACAGTATGCAAGTGAATCCGTGCCCATATTCCCACATTTAGATGGGAAAAATCCCAAACAGACATGTGGTAGTATCATTTGAATGGCATAGATTCTTAAATACATTTGTCACGTTGTACACTTGCCAGCTCTTCTTTGAAGATATAAACCACCAAAACGCTCCACATTTTATCCATCATGACTCCGTCAACATGTAGCACTGTTTAGCATGTTATTTTAGTTAAACTGCACTATTGTTGTCCATCTATTATGACATAAACTAGGACTGGTGCCCTTGCATTAAAATTAAATGAAAACTGTAGGAAAGTGTTAGGAAAAAGAAAACATTGAGAAAGTCGTGCCATTCATTTCGCAGTGAAGGAATGTGAGGAGAAATATTAGAGAAGGAGGAAGCACAAAAGGTGCCTGGCACCCCCAGTTTCATCTTCAAAGGGGACCCCTCATGTTTACGAGGGGCTACATGTGGGGCATGGTTCAGAAACACCTTTGGGGACTCTCCGTAGAGAAGGATGAGACCTTGGAACGGCTCCTCGTCATTTATAATTCACCTCCCCCACTGATACGACCCAGACCTGACTTCTAGTAAGAAAACACTGTTCATGGCTATTTCTGGAGTCTGTCAGCACCACTGTAGGGTTACTGAGAGCAGTTTGTGGGTTGGCAAGAGAGGTAACCCAGCTTACACCCAGCTTACTGAGTTGTCACTGCTCTTTGGAGATAGTCCATGTAATTTAGTACACAGAAGCAGTCTCAAGAAAATAATTGCCTGTTCAGTCCTAAGAAGACTGGTAATAAGAAAATGAGTCTGTCACCTTCTGGTTGCCATTAGCTGAGGTTAAAATCTTCCTGTCATAACTGCTATTCCGTGCTCTGTGCTGGTGGGTGGTCTTGACACAGGAGAGGGAAAACCACATTTGGCACAAATTGGCCTGCTTACTGGTGGGATTAACGTTGGACTGGTCTGGAGAGAGCTACTCTCTCAGTGCTAGGACTGATGCTCCCCAGACATCTGTGTTCAGTGGTCAGATCTCTTGCAGAAACCAGTCCAGTTCCCGCTGTGCTGCAGGGGGCCAGGTACCTGACAGTGTGAAACAGAAGAGATTTAATGACACATGCTTGTCTATTTCTGATGTTTTTCACCAGTGGAGTAATTAAATGGAGAACTTTTCCTTGGAAAGATGATCAGACGTGACCTTCCTGGCCCAAAAAATTTAGTGATAGAGCGCTGCTTGTAAGTGTAATGTATTGCCTAGCAGTTTTGTGGGATTAACCTGCAAATCCCACAGGAAAGAACATTATGTAGACATCAAAATCTTTGCACAAGTGGTACAGAGATGACTTGTTCCAAGAGTCCACGGCTCTGGAATATGTCAGACTTGTTGTACACGGTCAGGTCAACTGCATGGTGCTTTGCATAGCTCGGATGCAGGATGTGGCAGCCCTGTCACTTCCTAGTCATCATGTTGGCAGGCCTTATCCAGACAAATTTTTCCCAAGCACCAGATTCAAGTCAGTGAAGACTTAATGGAACACTCTTTGGAAAATATTTGTGAACAATTATAGGTGCAGCAGTGTGGGGACAGATTTTTGGGTGATTTAGTGGCACTTAATTAGCCTACTCTTGTCACTTACTCTGACTAATGGTGGGCCTGGGATGACCCCCACCAGGTGTTTGGTAGACAAATTCATGGCTCTAGATCTGAAGCAGAACAAGAGAGATAAAGGGAGGATGAGTGAGAGAGAGCAGAGAGAGACGGAGGGAGGTTCAGCTGGATCCCAACAGACCTATTTTCCTAGACATAAGTACAGAAAAGAGCCAGTGACTCAATAATAGAACCTCTAGGCTCTCATGCACTGAGTGTCCATGTAGATTAGCATACATAGGAAAAGCAGAATGGGCTGCTAATCAGCCTGCAAATATAAGACAAAATAAAAATCCACTTGAGAGATTATATTATTCAGTCCCATAAAATATTATATATATGATACGATATGATATGATATGATATGATATGATATGATATGATATATGTGATGTGCCTCCTTTGCAGCAGATGTTGGGTGCACCTCCGAGACATGGGGCTTGTTGGAATAGTCTTTGCCGTAAGGAAAGGCCAAAATCCAGTGCTAAGGTGCTCTGGTGGTGTACCTGCACCCTCCCTGCTGTTTAAGTACCACCCTGTAAAGTTTTTGCATGCAAAAGTAGGAGAGTGCATGACTGATGTGGGTGGGCTAAGCCCCTTTTTTCCATGGAATGTAGGTCATGACTATATAAAGAAGCAGGGTGTTCATATGGTCGCTGTGTGCCACCCTTCTTTTTGTGGTGTATGATTGTGGATAGCAGGAGACAGACCTGGCTGTCACTAATGGAGATTACTGAGAGTGCTGGTTGCTCTTAATCTGGGAATACACTCACATAAACGCTAAGCAATGATCCTGACCTGTTCTGGCATCCATGCTGCCACTGTTGTGAGTTGTATCGACACTCAGGATGAGGCAGCTCCCACGTCACTTTCCACACATTGTCTTAAACATGCAAAGGTATAGACAGTATGGGAGGGAAAGGAAGAGAGAGTGCCAAAGTGACAGTGGCTCGTTAAAGAATCAGGTTATCCCATCTATTCTGAAGCATAAAATCAGCTGGAAGACAGTGTATTTTTAGGAGCTGGCTGTAGACACTGAAGCAGTACATCTTGTTGGTCTAAGGGCATGGAGGTCTAGGCACTAATGTGATTAATGCCATGTCTCAACAAAAGGGATTTCCCACGCTTATATCACTCAGAAATAGCCTTCCATAAATCTGATGCGAGCACTTGGCAAATGAAGCAGCCATCAAATACCAATAAAAATATGGTTTTGATGCTTGCAGTATACACCTAAGGAACCAGAGAACATTAGTATTTCAGATGGACTTTTGAGGTACTCATAGAAATTGGATGTTACAGAGATTCTGTCAAGGTAGGGAGGTTCAAACCTTAACCTGATGTAAATTTTTTTTGCATGGTAAAATTTCTTTCTTCTGATGAAAATCAAGATTTCACACAAGCAGCAGGGTTGAAGTGAGTGCTGACCGACCAGATGACTCCAGCATGCCTGGGATGCATTTGTTCTGCGAAGGACATGTGGGAATCTTTTCTTTGTGGACCGGTTGGGGTTTTGGCAGTGAGGAGCCGAGTCTCCCCTGCTCCAAGTACGCAGCCCAAGAGACAGAGTACGTCTTGGGCGGAGAGGGGTAAAGACCTTTGCATGCATGAGGTGGTGTAAGGTGGAGCAACACACCCAGGGAAATCTCTTTAAATAGGATTCCTTTCAGGGCGCAATTTTTAGTTGCTCAGGCAGGGTGGCTCTGTTTGAAAGTCCAGGGGATAATGAGTGAAATTCCTTTCAAGGCTCTCCAAGTGGAAAGTCTGCACTAACTTCTACATCAAGACAGCACTTTTCTCTAACACTCTTTTCTCTGCTTCCCCACAAGTGCCTCCTCTGTAAATGAAATTAAGCTCTTCTGGGGGTCCCTCTTGGGATAACCATCCCTGACCACTTTACTTGGAAAATAACTGGGAATGTTTCCTGCAAATGCTGTCTGAGCACACAGAAATACCAGAGTGATAGACACAACTTAAATCCCTAGACTGCCAGACAGATAAAGATGGTCTGTCCCAAAATCTGCCTATCCCTTGTATCACCATGTCAAAATGAAGCAGAAGCCTTTCACACATCATCACTTCTGTTAGCTTAAGTCCAGGTCCTTGCATCTTTACTCATGGTTAGTAATGTGCCACTGCACAAATCTCCAGGGCCCCTGCTGGAAGAAGAATATCTTTAAACCTGCAACTGGAATCTAAGTATCAAAGCTGCAATGATTCCCTAGCTGTGTTCAAGGCAGCACTAGTTAATTTATGAACCAAATTCAGGCAAAAGAAAATTATGCTGTTTACCTAACTAGCTCATCCTCTGGTTATTAGTACTTTGAGGGCTCAGAAAAATACAAATGAATACACTTATAGCTCTTTTTATTGTCCTCACCAAAGAATCTGTTAGGGCTGGAAGGCAGGCTTTTAAATCCAGAACAGAGTTGTAATTGTGCTGCCTTATGTGCACAGCCCAGGCCACTCATTTTGCACCCACCATTTCACTTCATGGTATCATTTCACTTGTGGGGACATTTCTGCACATTTGAATACATCCCTACACAAAGTGTTTTGCCAAGTCAGATTTTTTTGGACCTCCTTTGGAAAGCCCCCAAAGATCTGGCTTTTGGGTTTCTTCTGAGTTCAGAAGGAAAAAAAAAAAAAAAAAAATCTGATGAAAGCTGAATCAGTTAACACCAAATTGGGTTGATAGGGGGATCCTTGTCTTCTCAGCTAACGGTATGAAACCAGATAAAGGGGTTCATCTGACAGCTGAATAGATTTCCAAAGAGGGGTCATTTTCTCCCATGCCCAAATAATATGGCAGAGATATGCGAGGGTATGTGTGTGCCTTTCAACAGCAGGCAGAGTCCAAGAGCTTACTTATCTCTGAACAGCTTCTCTGGTGTCTGAAGAAAAGGTTGCAGAGTTTCTGAACAATCAGGGAGCAGATGTTTTTTTCTGTTTCACCTTGAGTGACCAAACACACCAGGAGAACTTGTGGCCTCATTCTCATTAGCGCTGTGTGTTTTCATTAGGAACCAAAATGCTGCAGCTCTCAGAAAATGTTCAACACCATGAAAGATTGAGCCTTTAAGTTTAACAGTGTAATCTTTGTAGTGCCTCCTCACAGTCTTCCGCTGACTGCCTCACTGCGAATTTATTCCACAGTCATTGAAATATTCTGATGCACCATTGTTCCTCTGGACTTCTCATTGCCTTTATGAAAGCCTACAGGGGGAAGAAATGGACAGTAAATTTCTTTGGTACAAATTTTGGCTCCTTTGCACCAGCTCACATGGAGAAAAACCTCTGGTCCTTCCAAATGGATAGTTTGTTTTTGAAGGACCTGATGTCTTTACTCCTTTACTCTTTATTTACTTCTGCAATTTTTATGGCAAAGTTGTAATTATCTTTTTTTTTTTTTTTTTTTTTTTACCGCTCAGTAATTGCAAATATGGAAGAAAGGTTTTTGGACTGTATGTCTCTCTTGGTGATCTGCCTTTTTGCCTCGTTTTGCTTTCCCTTCTTCCACATATAATTTTTGACAGATAAGGATTTTACATGTCGTGCATCACCTAACTTACAGTGGTGTCTTGATGTTTGGGTGTGGAGGCTTTGAAACTTCAGAAACAGCCGAATTTCTTGAATACCACAATCTTTTTAAGGGAATCAAATATCCTATTATTCACCAAAGGAAAGGGAGGTGGAAGGCTCTTGATTAGTAACGGAATCCAAAGTTGTTCAGCTCTAAATTACCAGTGGTAGCAACTACTTGCATCTGAAGGTTGGGCAGTGTGAAATAAGCTTGTGATTTCCATTCAGTTTCTTGTGGAAAGCAACACTACCACTGCATACAGTATCACTGTTTGCATTCCCTCACACAATTTCAACAAAAAGGCAGATGGTCTTTTTTCTGACCCGGCTTTTGGGAGTTAGGGGGAGTTCTGCCATGAGTTTCAGTGGCTCTGGATCAAGCTTAACTAGACAGGGAACTTGACCTTCCCAAGAGACATGGAGAAACCTCTAGGGCCAGGGACAATGTGTACCACAAAACACCGCACTGCTTCTATCCGTATTCTGGATAAGAATCTCAATGGTTTTGAATCTGGCTCTGGAGTTCATTTCAAACATGTCAATAGCTACTGGAAATCCATTTTCTAGTGGATTATTCACAGCTAACAAAGTTCTGTGTAGCGGGAGAGCCGCACGTAACAAAACAGTCCTTTCTCATAGAGACACCATTTAATCCCACTGACAGCAAAACTATTACACAATTCCATGGACAAAAAGCCATGAAAGTAGAAAAAGAAATGTAACCTTCTGACTTGTGAGTGGAACTGTATCGTCTTTAAATGGTGTCACTCCTGATGCTTTACTTTGAAACCAAAGGCAGTGTTTTAACACAGTTTGCATAATTTTCCCCTGTGTTTTTATGCTGAGCCATTACAGGACTCCGCTGTGATGGCCAACTGCTCTAGCCAAAATTGTTGACCTACACACTTTTTAAAGAGTATCTCATTTCTTCTATTCAGAAAGATTAATCAGGAGCTTTCCTGCACACAGAAAAGTTTTTGCTACATCCCTATGGTTTTTGCAGAAATTAGCGTAGGTCACTACCACTGACAGTATACAAGGTAATGTGGAATCATAGAATGGTTAGGGTTTGAAGGGACCTTAAACATCATTTAGTTCCAACCCTCCTGCCATGGGCAGTGACATCTTCCACTAGACCAGGTTGCTCAGAGCCCCATCCAGCTTGGTTTTGAACACTTCCGGGGATGGAGGGTCTACAACTTCTCGGGGCAACCTGTTCCAGTGCCTCACCACCCTCACAGTAAAGAATTTCTTCCTAATACCTAATCCAAACCTACCCTCCTTCACTTAAAGGCCATTCCCCCTTGTTCTACCACCACACGAGCAAAGTCCCTCTCCAGCTCTCTTGAGGCCCCCTTCAGGGACTGGAAGGTGTGATAAGGTCTCCCCAAAGCCTTCCCTTCTCCAGGCTGAACAGCCCCAGCTCTGTCAGCCTGTCTGCACAGTGGAGGTGCTCCGGCCCTCTGATCACTGTTGTGGTCCTCCTGTGGACTCACTCCAGCAGGTCCATGCCCTTCCCATGCTGGAGACCCCAGAGCTGGATGCAGCACTCCAGGTGAGTTGTCATGAGAGCAGAGTAGAGGAGGAGAATCACCTTCCTCAGCCTGATGGCCACACTGCTTTTGAAGGAAATAGATAATAACTAAGTATTTATAGTAAATAACTGATATGAAGCTGACATAACTAGCATTATTTGATCAACCGCGTTACCAAATTAAGTACAAAAGAGTTGGAACTCCCCGGAATAACTGAAGTGGGTCAATGACACCCAGAATTACACAGGTGACGAGAGGGAGCAGGGTCTCTCTCAGTGACTGTGCTGTTCTGCACAAGCGTGTAGCATATGTATATTGCTATTTCCTATGGTGCAAGTGAGACTGGTATGATTCTGTTCAGCACCTAGGAGTGGAGTTGTCCCTAAAGGAAGCCTTGTCCCTGAAGGAGGAGCCCTGTTCCACAATGAATTTTACTTTTGTTGTGACATTTTGAAGGTACTACATGGTAATGACACATTGCTCCAGTAATTTTTGTACAATGTCTCTATGAGCTCTCTCCATCTGTCATGACAGCATTAGTCTTGGCGTCTCTGATGAAAGAATCAAAATTAAAAGGGAGAACAAAAAGTCAATTTCTAATGGGTTCCAAATACCCATATCTTACAAGCATGAATTAAATGCTGCTCTCATCTTGCAGCCTTCCAGCCACATTACATGGATAAAAACCTCAAAACTATTTAAAATTAAAAATCCTGTTAAAAGCTGAAATATATATGAAGTAAAATAATATTCAGCTGTTTAAACTAACCTGTTGATAGGCTGTCAGCTGTCATTTGATTTGCACTTCATTTGAATTAATAAAAAGTAAACCATAAGCATCATGATTTACGGTAATATAAAAGCTATTACAAAGGACCTTCATGATAAGCTTCTTTGTCATAAAGCTATTGTATCTTACTTTCAATCACTAAACACTGTTAAAAACATTTCCTAATATGATACTGCCTGATGCAATATACAAATTCCTTTGCTTCAGAGACCAGCTATAGAGACAAATTAGAAGCTTCTTGCATAAATACTTAAAAAAAAAAAAAAAAAAAAAAAAAAAAAAGATTGTCACAGTGTCCTTCACCTTTTCTTGGAGCCACACATACATATACAACCACATAGCTCAGGTTTACCCACAACCATTAAAATACCTTTATGCCTCCTCCTTTATTTTAAATAACCCTTGGACAAACAACATGTAGTTACTCAAATACACCAGTTTCTTTACTCCTATGAAAAGTGTCACAGACTTAATATTGATCTCAGTTTCATATCTCCTGTTAAAAATTATTTTTCCTCCTCCCAGATGTGCTGCTTAAAGCTGGAGTTGGTGCTAATGCTACTTCCTTTGGGTTGTCCTCACCCATGGCAGGTGGACAGTCCCCCAGGCTCTTGTCTGCTCATGCCACTGCCATCTCATAGGAGATGTGATCTCCCTGCCTGGCCCTGGCAGCACTCCCCAGGTGCCCAGAGACAGGAGTTCAAGGAGAGAACCTGGGAGCTCTCGGGCTCCACAAGGTCCCCAGGACACACCAGGGCTGCTAACACATCCCTCAGCTTCTCTCAGAAGACCCATCTCTCAGTGTCTTCTTAGTGCTCTCTAACAAAGCTGTGTTCAGTGGCTGCTAGTCCCAGCAAGAAGACCTGGCCCACACATAAATAAATTATCTTACCTCCCAGTGGGGCAAGAAATGCCTGGTGAGATGCTTGCTGTAGGCTAGGTGAAATCAATGCCCTTTGCTCTTACCTGGGAACACAGGAAAAAGTTAATTTGAGAACAGTTAAATGTGGACAAGAGGTTTGGAATAAATGCCCTCCTGACATCCTCCCCAGCTTGAACCATCCTGTCATCCTACCTATGGTGAATGGCACCATGGACCAATACAAGTTTGGCACAGACTGAAAAAAACCATCCAAAGCATTTAGGATGTGCCTGGCAGCGAAGGTGTGCTTGTTCCAGACTAGCACAATATCTTGCTCCAAGGCTATGTTGGTAGTCTTTTGCCTTCCAAGATTGCCAGTGATCAGTTGACCATTCACTGCTGGAGGACACTGTGGTTTCTCTGAGAGGAATTTGTGCCCACAGCCAGTGAGACATAGAGGACCTAGTTTTGGCCCCTAGGAATTCAGCCACATGCTTAGTGCACCTGGTAGAGGCTGAGCTCCTGTCTCACAGAATACTCAGAATTATTTGTGTAGAATTATGTGGAATTCTAGTGTGATAGAAACTAAAGATATGGCAGTGTACTGACGCTGAGGAGCAATGTCTCACCAGTGAAGTGGGGAGTTTGCTTCCCCTTGCTCTAGTTCTCCCCAAAGCCTCTTGCTTCTTTTCTTGTCTGTCCTCACAAGTCACAGCATGTCACGTCACAAAACTGATATAGCTGGGCATGCTACTTCGGGGCTTCAGCAGATCCTGTATTTGGAGTAGTTTGAAAAGTGCCTAGTGGCTTTGTCACATGATTTCTCTGTAGTGTGAGACCAGCCGGCAGAGAGCCGTGAGCTCACATGTTTGGATGGCTTAGTTTCTGCATACAGATAACGTGAATATCTGCTTGGCAGTGTTTTACAGCAACTGAACATTCCTGACGCTGCCTCTTTTCATCCTTCTGCTCCCCCTTCCTTAACAGCAGAATCAGCAGCTGTAACAACACATGGAGGACACTTGGCAGCTGCAAGACACAGATGCTGAGATCTGTAATAAACTTCTCCTGTAGAAGAATCTGAGTGCTTTTGCTGGCGGCTTAAAAGTCCTTATTGCTGTCTGACTCACTAGCTCAACAAGCAGTTACAGTGTGCTGATGGCTGTTGCTAATCTCTCTTGCAGTTATAAGGACCAACATAATTATACTTCTTGGTCCTTTAGGATGCTGCCATAGCCTGGTTCTAATAATTTGTAAGTGAATTGCATGCTTTGAAGGTAGATGCTTAAGAGTAAGGTACTGTGCAATGTTTCAGTGGGCCATTTCTTTTTGTATCTAGAGATAGGCAATAGGCCTGGTTTTGATCACAAGTCACAATGTGCAAACCAGAAATAACTTCACTGTTGTTAAAGGGGTATAAGCTGCTATAAAACAAATGTGAGTGAGGTCAGGGGTGAAGGAGAGCTTTACATGAAGACTGCATTACCTGCTAAGGAAATGGTATATCTTTAATATCTCAGAAAGTGGTGTTTGCTGGAATTGGTCTGTGATGAGGATGTGGGTAAGGTCTCACAGCAGCAGGTTAGTATTAGGATGGGAGGCAGGCTCATTTCAGAAAAGGTTTGCAGTGGTGTGTTTTAAGGAGCCATTTCAATCTGCAGCGAACGGCCAACTTGGAAGGTTGTGCTGGAGTCTAAAGAGCACTGGGAAAGAAACCAGAAACAGATGCTTGTGGACATAAAGGCAGGAACTGGGCAGCAAGTCTAGTGTGTGGCCAAGACAGAAAGGAGGAATGCTACAAAGAGATGGTTGGAGACACAAGCAGAAGAGAGCTGTAAACATAAGCACCCACAGGTTAATATAAGATGTGTAACATGAGGGGAAGTGATGAAGAAACACGAGAAAAGAGTGGCATGGTCAGTGATGGGGGAACGATGCTTTTGGTCAAAAGTTCCTTCCATCTCTTTCTGGGGAAAACTGAAGTCATAACAATAGTAAAGATATGATACCAGTAGGAGTGGGGAGGGAAGCACAGGAACAAGTAAGGGCGTGGGACGAAGAGAATGGACCTGGTATTCAGTGACACGGCGCTAAAGGGACTGCTTTATGTGACAGGATTAACAGGCAAACCAATATGGGCAACACTGTGATGCTGCAGACGGCATGATCAAGAAGTAGATGAGGCCTTCTTCAGAACACTGTGGGAAACTTGATGATTGTGGGCTCTAGTCCACATGGGAGACTCGACCACCCTGGTATCTGCTGGAGGGGCAGCGCAGCAGGGTAAAACCAGTCCAGGAAGTTCCTGAAGTACTGGTGGCAACCTCCTGACACATGTAGTTGAGGAGCTGATGAGGGGAGGCACTCTGCTAGACCTCAGACCTAAAACCAAGGAAGAACACATCAGGTAGGTGACAGCTGGAGCATTCTTGTCTGCAGTGATTCTAAGATGGTAGAGTTCAGGATCCAGAGGGAAAAGAACAACAGCAAGAAGCGCAATTAAAACCCTGAGCTTCAAGAAAGCACAATTTGGCCTGTTCAGAGACTTGCTTCAAAAAATCCTGTGGGCTACAGCTCTGGAGAAAGAAAGGGTCCAGAAGAGCCAATTTAAAGGTCATCTGTTAAAAAAAATAAAATCTATCCTGACATGCAGGAAATCAAACAAAGGTGGTGCAAGGTCTGTAAGTATGAACTCCTGGTAAAACTCAAACATAGAAAAGAATGAAAGGGGTGGAAGCAGGAAGAGGTAACCTGTAAGGAATAGCGACACGCTGTCCAAGAATGGAGTTGGGCTTAGGAAAGCCAAAACCAGAGTTGCATTTAGTGAGAAAGGTGAAAAGTGAAAAGTGAAAAGTGAAAAGTGAAAAGTGAAAAGTGAAAAGTGAAAAGTGAAAAGTGAAAAGTGAAAAGTGAAAAGAAAGGTTCCAGTTCTTTAGTCTCCAGTAAAAGGGAGAAACGAACATACTGGAAGAAGTCTAATGAACAAGAAGATGGTTAAGGAACTGAAGTATCTCTTATATAGAGGAGAGGCTGAGAGAGCTTGAACTGTCCGGCCTGGAGAAGTTTGGGGGGAATCATATCAACGTGTATAAATCCCTGATGGTGAGGAATAGAGAAGTGGAGACAGACTCTTCTCAGTGTTGCCCAATGACAGAAGAAGAAGCACACACTGAAATCCAGGAAATGCCATTCCAATGTAAAAAAACCCTCTTGTTTATTGTGAGGATTTTGAAACACACCGGATTTTGGCACAGGTTGCCCAACAAAGTTTTGGAGTGTCTGGCTGTGGGCTTATTCAAAACTGGACATATTCTTGGGCAAGCTGCTCCAGCTGAGCAGGCTTGGAGCAGACGTGTCTAGGTCATCTCAAGACGCCCCTTCCAGCCCCAGCGGTTCTCTGAATGTGCCACAGAGGAGCAAGCAGATCAGGCAAGTGGCAGCTGATGGGAAATAGTTACCAAAGGGGACATCTCGGTAGCATGTGGGAGAGGGGAGGGAAGAGGTTGAATGGACAAGGGCACTGGCACAGAACAGGTGGATGCTTCATCCCAGGCAGCACCAGTGTCACCTTGGCAAGAAGATACCACCTATTCTATGCCTGAGGAGAAGACTCCTGTTTCCACTTCAGTTAGCCCTGTCTCCTTCATAAGACTGACATTCACATAAACATTTTTTAACTGGAAAAGGACAGTCCTATTTCTAGTTTGCACAGGAGATGTTTTCCTGTGACCTTTTTTGCGTCCTTGTACTCTAGCATTTGAAGACAAACAGCTGTCCCAAGCTTCAGCTGGAGGAGGAAAAGGAAGACACCATCGGGCACAAATGTTAGTAAGTCACTTTTCCTCTCATTGTCTGGTATATCTAGGATGATTTTTAACCTTAGAAACAGTCTGATGCCCTTATTCTTGATACTACCAACTTGTATCAGACATCAGAATTTAATTTTTTTTTTCTTTAAGCTTGAGCCTTGTTTCTCTTGATACACAGCAGAAACTGATGTACTTCTTTGGTGGCTGCTCAGTAAATGTTTTGGGAAATAGCTATCAACACTGAATTATATTTTATGTAACAACTGTTATCCTGTAATTTTATGATATTCAAGGATTCTGGATGTAAATATATTATATCAATATTTACTATTACAAAAAAACCTCATATTCCTCCAAATAAACCACAGGTCAGGCACAAGAAAATACAAACCTTCAAATAATAGGACTTAAATACCTGTTTCAGCAGTGCTTTCATGCTGTTTGCTTGCTTGAAAACATGTGAACTATTTATTTTTCATTCGTATTATCTCATTATTGCAGGTTTCCTTTACAACACGGCTCATTTCAGGCGTTAAAAAAAGCCTAGTGATTTTTATCTGAGTTTCAGATTTTCCAGTAGTGATCAGTCACACGTGTAGTGCTAGTTAGAAACTGATGTAGCAAACTGGGTTTGTTTTTTCTTTCGTCACATTAGTCGTCCAGCAAGCAAAATGCATCGTGACAATTGTCTCTGAGATGCAAAGGTTAATGTGAAAAAGAGACAAGCACTGTTGCAACAGAGGTATTCTCTTAGGAAGCTGAAGGCGACCACAGAGAGCTTCTCACTCCTGCTTACATATAGAGTGACAGCTTTTCAACACAAGGACTCCCAATCTTTTATTAAGTAGGCTCTGATCTGGCAAATACAGTCTGAGACACATTTTTCTCCAGGTGAGCAGCCCCACTGAAGTATCAATGTGATCCACCAGCATCACAGGAACAGGATCAAAGGCTACAAAGAAGGGAAGTTTGGAACTCCAGAGGATTTGCTTATCAAAATCAGTTGCCTACCACCTTTAATTGTTACTGCAATACATGCTTAGAGGCTCCTCTTATATCCCTGTTCTTTCTTCTGCTCAGGAAGAGTTGTGTCTAAGCTCACGGATCCAAGCCATGGCAGGATGAAAGGTCACACTCCCTCCCTGGATCAAGGAATCCAGTCCAGATGAACACTCAGATTTCTCCTTTTCTGTGGAGACCTGGGTGCAGCCTGGGATTGTACCAAGACCTGAAGGAATATTCTGGGTCCTTCAGCTTAGATGCAGCCTTACAATCTCCTCTATGAATAAAGTGTCTAGTTTGCATTGCATGAGTAAAAAGGTGGTGAGTAGTGCATGTGCAGGGAAAAATTAATTTAACCCTCCTACAGAGGGTTAAATTAATTGATTGGATTGAAGGTACAATGACCTTTGGGGTCTCATCTTTATTGTCTGTGATGACACAGAGAAGTAAATTAATGAAAATGGAGGTTTAGTGTTTTTAAGACAGAAGAATACCAGGAGGGCGATAGAAACTGAACATGAGGCAGCACTAGTAAAGGAAAACTACAAAGGAAGTCATGAAAGAGTCTGGTGGTGTATACAAGGAGACAGGGCTGAGGGAAGGGTGTTGGTGGATGAGATACAATAATGAGGGGAAGCTGTTTGATGGCTTGTAGCTCCTGGGTCAGTAGCAGCTGCACCTGCATCACCCCTGGGCTCCCTGTGTGCTGGCCAAGGCAGTGGCTGAGAGTGTCTGCTGCTGGGCTGCCCTTCTCCTGTATAGCACTGCATAAATCAAACATCTGGGCTCCAGAGAGACCTTATTAGTGCTAGACAACCTTGATTCAATTATGCTACAAGATGCACACAAGATGGTATCTTTTGTACACTCCTGCACTGTGAAGGGCTTATAGGAAGTGTGGCACTGGGGAAAGGGGTGGTGAGCATGGAAACTCAATTATTCTCTCATTTCCACAGCTGGTGCATTGTAGTACATAAAGGGGTGGTGGCTGAAGGTGGGAATTATCCTTAATGCCAGGGGTAATTTGAATGGTTTGTGTTTTGAAGGTTCCTCATTCTCATCTGCTCACAGACAAACACTATGTCCGTGTAGACAAAAATAAATTAAGGCCTGACTTTCAGCCCTGAAGTTTGAAAGTCAACACTTGGCTATGTGGCCAGAGCTACTCAGCTGTGCCTCTGCAGCTTCTGCTGGTCTAAAACTCTCTTTTCTTTCCTGACGTTAGAGAATGGATGTGCAAAACCCTCAGCAGTAAGGCTTTTGCAAAGAGCGGGGGTGCGAAGTGCGCTGCCCGGGCCAAATTCCACACCAGATAATTCCATTGAGGCGCTGGCTTCAACTGGGCATCATTATCTGCACTTCCTGTCTCCTGCTGCAGCCCCGTGCTACTGAGCAGCTGCTGATTTCCTCCATCCCAGGCCTGGCTGCGTGTCACAGTGGGGCTGCGACGTCCCCTCCCAGCTCTTTGCTTTGCTCACAGGAGTTACATGGAAAAGAAGCAAATTGTGGGAAGTGCTTTGAATTCCTCTGTTGAAATTTACGTCTTCCAGTGTGATTATTTTTCTCTGCTATGGAGAAAAGTCGTATTTTAAAAACTTTCTTCTTGTTTCTGCAGATCTGTCTTTCATTTCCATGGATACACAAGTGGTATAAGGCAGCCAGGACTGTCAATTCCAGCCGCTCACTGGCTGCCCAGTGAGCAGTGAAAAGCTGTTGAAGTCATTAGAATTTTACACTTGAAAATAACACAAGAGTTTGAACTTTCTAGGTGCTACTCAATCAGGAATTCCCAAGTCTTGTAAGGGAGCCACTACTATAAAATAATTAATTAGGTGTCATGACAGCTTGGTCAGTGTGCTCAGAGGACACGGAGTCTGCAGTGACCTGTTGAAGGCCACCCCAGGAGATAGTGGCATGGGCAGGAAGACACATCTGTTCTGACACCCTGAGCTCATCCCTGAATGTATTAGGTGTAGATCACCTACAAATCAGGTTATGGAAATATACCCATCCTTATTTTCTTAATGACAAGGCAGTTTTCTCCTTTTTTTTTCCTCCTGACAGTCCAAGAGGTCTTTGATTTCTACATCAGCAAGAGCTATCAGATAATAGAAGGGCTGCATTCCTGCAGGATATGGCATATGCTAACTGTTCATTGAATGGTTTTGCCTGTCCATCATGTTGAATTCCTCAGTCAAGTTCTTGCTAGCTCTTCTCTAAGGATAAGTGTTCTGCCAGTATGACAGGCAGCTTATTCCACAAAGATGTGAGATCATGTGCCATTTATTATCTCTGATCATTGAGACGTTTTTTCTGGACATTTCCGAAGTAAAATCTATCTTAACCATATTTCAGTGAATGAAAATAAAGAGAAAAATAGAGGAAGGAATATTTTTAAAATATATGTACAATGTCATTACAGCATTCTTTGGTTTTCCGCATTTGGTTTTTCAGTATACTCACCTTTTTTCTCAGCTTTTAATTTCTGCTTTGTGAGGTAACACAGAATAAGTGGTGAATCTTTCATTCTTATGCATAATCCACTGAAACCAACAGATCTTTGCATGTTAAACAATTGTTTGAAGTAATTAAGGTCGGTGGAACTGTGCCCATCACAATTTACCTTCTGTGAATCCTCATTTTCTCTTCCTAAAAGACCCCACAGGTGAGCAACTGTGTGTGTTTATGAAAAGATTTAGAGAGTTTTGATAGTAGGCACTGTTCAAGTAATTCTCAACTCAGCTAACTTGCCATCATATTTCCCAATTTACAAGAAATACACCTGGAGTTCTTCACAGCCTCTCGTAATTATTACTAACCAAAATCAATCCCTGCAAGCACTGATGGGGTTATGCAAGTAACTTTTACACACAGCCAGAGTGCAGAGTCAGGTCCAGAAAATTATGATGGTATCACCCAAGTATCCCCAAGCCCTCTACATTATCTTCTTTGAGCCATTCAGATGAATAGTCAATAAAATTGGACCCAACAGAGACAATAATGTTACCCTACAATTAACCTTTCTGTTCTCAGAGGAAGATCTTTACTATGACCCTTAACAAAGTCTTCATCCATAGCCCTGTGATTATGTATTTCCCTTAACAGTATTTTATGAGGGACTGTAACAAAAACATTTTTAAAATTCAAGTAAATTAATATTTTGCAGATCATCTTTATTTAATGGTCTATTAACTTTTTCCAAAACTTTTTCACATTATTAATTGGCTTGGGGAACACATTAAAAAATATATAAATTCAGATGTATTTTGACAGCTACGGCACCGGTTTAGCTGGGATCTGCTTGGATTAGCACTGTTCTTATGTCTGTACTTAGGAACTCTATTTCTTTTCTGGCATCCCTCTCTTCAGGTCAACCACTAGTTCAAGGTGGAAAAGATAAGCCTGCAGCACCTCGAGTGTGCTGGAGTTAGCTCTTGGGAAGTCAAGAGGAAGGAAATAACAGTCCATAAAGTTTTGATTGCTTGGAAAAGATGTTTGCTGAAAGTATGAGCAAGGCCAGCTGCAAGGAGTTCAAGCATGAGTAGAAGTAGTGCTGCATTGTCTGCTCACTCACTCTAGCAACGAGTGGACAGCATTTCATGCTGGACATCGAGTGAAGGAAGACTGTTTTTCTCAGGCCTGTTAGGGTCTTTCTCACAGCATCAACTTTTTAGTTAGTGGAGGTTTCGCTTTAAAGATGGATAGAACAGCATGATCCAGGATGGTGTGGCAGGGAATGTTTTGGCAAAAATAGTGGCACTGAAGAAGTAAAATAAATGTGCCATGCTCTATTCCTCCCCCAATTTTAAAATATCAGCATTCTGCAAGCAATGGGCCATATGCTCCCAGGGCTTGCAAGCCAAAAAGTATAGCAACTTACTACAAAACCGCTCTCCAAATTCTACACACAAGCCAAAACCTCCTACTTGGTATTCTGCCGTCATGCCAACTTGCAGAGCAGAGATTGGGCCTGAACAAGGAGATCTGCAAAAGAATCTCAGGTTAAGCACATCCAGCGTGGAAGGGAGATAGAGTCTGTAGCTGACTGGGGCTGGAGTCAGGACACTCACTCTGAAAACTCAGCTTAGATAGAAAGAAAGATAAATTGCCGCTGATGGTGAGCACACGTTTCCTGGTCAGAATGCCCCCTCTCCAGAGAGGGGAGGCACCAAAGTCTACTGCGCTGGTTTCTGCTGGGCTTGCTAGGAAAGGAAATAGGTACATGGACCCAAAATCCCAGCCTCATCCAGTCCATGCACTGGGAGGAGCACAGCTCTTCAGCATGACAGGGTGGCTGCAGGGGCTCTAATCCAGCTGGATGGAAACCATCCTGCATGCCCCGGTGTTCAGAAATAATTAACTAGTGCCGAAACCAGGTTCCTGAAGTAGAGTAGTGCAGCCTAGGGATAGACAGGTGCTCTTCACCTGTACGTCACAGGGCTGTCAGTCTGTCTGAAGTAGTGAAAGAGAGGTCTTTGCCAATAATTTTCTCCATGACAAAGCAAGGCAAATGTTAGTCCCATCAGTGTCAATTTCTTTTCAGCGGTAATGTACACTGTGGCAAGATTAATAACCTCAGTGTGTGCAAGTACTGGATGGACTTGTGGATATTGTCTGAAGCCTCACAGTACTGTTCATTTGCATGTTCCCTGGCCCCTTGGTACAAGGTTCTCCCTTATTTTGCATACTCTCTTTCTCCAGGAACACCTGGAGAGTTCTTTCTATTTCTCTAGGATGATCCCTGCGCTATTTTATCCATTGGCTAGCTCGGACCTCTTCCCTTTTCTGGCTAATACATTTTATGCTCTGGTAGAAATTTAAAGCAGTTACTCACTCTTTATGAACATTTTTGTGGACCCTATACAACAAAACGAGAGGTAACAAATGCCGGTTTGAGGACCAGCATTCACCACGATAGGCGGAGTGAATTGGGGCAGTGAAATCACAGGACAGGGTGTGTGGAGCAGAGCATATGCTCTCTCTCCACCAGGAGCGAGCCAACTGCTGCTGGGAGGACAGGGATGGGAATGGCCTCCGGACCAAGCACTCGCTCAATTTGCCGCCTGCACAGCTGCTGGTGGATCCAGCTGCTCCTTCTCCCAGCTGCACTACACACACATGCAGGGATGCTCGTGCCTGGGCACACAGGGGCAGAGCAGCTCCTCGGGAACCGGGGGGCAGGCGGTAGAAAAGGATCTGGTCTGGGAAAAGCATGTTCTCTGCCCCCACAGTGGTAAAAACGCACTGTAGGTAAAGCTGAGATGTAGCAGGCTGGCACTTAAATGAGAAGTTTCTGAGAAGCAGCTTGCACCAGGGTGCAGTTTTCTATGTACAGTAGGTAGTAATTGCTACCTCTGATATTGTCCATTTGAGGCTGGCGGAAGAATTCCCAAAGGCAATTGCTGGGAGAAGTGATGAAGTAGGAGTTACGTTTAACCTTCTGCTGAATGCTATATTGCACCCTGAATGTGACATTTTCAACAACAGGCCAGTCACTTCTCTCCAAGGAAACATCCAGTGCTGTGCTGTTGTGAGAGGATGAATATCAATAGCTATGATTTTATGAGGTTCAGATAAAATATATATGCTCTTGCTATAAAATCTGAGAGTTAAAGACAAAATGTGTTATTTTAAACATGTGATTTTGTCAATAACAATAATAATTTTCTCCATAATGCCTTTTTTTGGTTGTTTTTGTTTTGGTTTTTGTTTGTTTGTTTGTTTGTTTGTTTGTTTTGGTTGGTTGGTTGTTTTTTTTTTTCCCAGTGTTGGTATGAAACAAACTTTTAAGAGCAATGAGAACAATGAGAATATGTCTGGAATTTTCTTATCCTAAAATGTACGTCCATTTGTTTTCTGCAGCAAGCAATCAAAAGTCTCATGCAACAGTACATGAAACAGGATTGCTCTCTTTATTTCTTGGGAGACAGCCATCATTACATTGGGCCAGAGCTATGAGTCAGTGCTGCTGTTTCCTATCCTAAAGTGAGGAATCTCTCTCAGGAAGTCCTGTGTTGTGCTGGAGATCAGAGCAGGTGATAATGGTCTCATCTGGCTTTGAAATTTATGAGCAGGAGATATGTCATGTAATGGAGTCATTATTTTGCTTTAGTCCATTCTTCAAGTTGTGGTGCTTGGAGAGGCAAGAGCCGTGTGGTGACCAGATGGAAGGAGCAGGGAAGAGGGAAGAGCAGTAGGATCGCTTCCCTGTTACTAGTAAGATGATCCTGAATAAAAGCAAAAAGCACTGGGCAATAGTACTTGATTTTGTCCATAGAAATTACTATAGTAAGAAGTGTAGGTTATGAGAATGTAGGCCCTAAACAGTGTGAAGATGAAAAGAGGAGAGAAGGGTCAAAGAATATGGGCTTAAAACTCAAGAAAATATGAGCAGTTGCATCCCTTAGAATCTGAATCTATTGCATTCATTGACAGCACCTGGGGCCTCTGAATTCTGAAATGAAAATGGAAAAACACTCAAAGAGCGTGAACTTAAAAATAGGACTAAGAAGATTGAAATGGATGACATTTATGTGAGGTTTAGAAATACTCCAAATTTTTGAGAAAGATTCCTCCTTCCATTTTCATGTAATCTTATATATACTTCATTTAGAAGTCTAAAACTCAAAATTACCAGTGCATCCAGGTGGGGTTTTTTTGGTTTTTTGTTTTGGTTTGGTTTTTTTTAATGTATTTGCCAAGGTTTTGTTTTCTTTTTTCTCTTTAATTCCATTCCTGTTCAGTGAGATATGGGTTCTATTTGGAACTGGGCAAAGTAATATCAATTCTTAAGCTTCCAGTCTGTCTTCTTTGTGGCTATGAGAGGAAAATGCATTTTAAAACCATTAGAAAACTAATGCTTCTAACTAATATGTTTATTTTAAAATGGACCCAAAATAATTATAAGACAATGTTAAATTGTTGAAATTTTCAAGGTAATCTGTACTAAACCTTTGCTTTATTTTATAAGGAAATGCTGAAATTAAGTTGCTTAATGTAGCAAAACTAAGATGAAAAGGAGTTTTCACAAAGAAATTTGGGAGGTAGACTTCAGAGACAAAAATATCAATTCTGGCATGGGATCAAGTGGGTGCAATCTGATTTTTAGTACATTCAGACTGGAATTTTAGAGAGATGCTTCCATCCCTCCATCAAAGAAGTGATATTCTGGTACTGGGGACAGAGAAATTCATTGTTTTAGGCTGCAGTTGGGTTCATTAGTGAAAACGATTGTATCGCAGAATTCTTAGGGACAGAAACGAGGCTTGTGATGTGGATCAGTTGGTATCTGATGTTTAGGTGTCAGCAGCTGAGTTTGAAAAGAGACTTGGTTGTTTATTTGCACCATTGCTTTATTCTATTAATCACATGCTTCAGGACTTTTGTTTGTGGCCTGCGGAGGTCAGGAAGGGTCATTTTTACTTTCCGTTTGTGCATCACTAGACTTCTAGGCTGGTCTCTTTTTCACCTCTGTAGCATGAAAGAGCAGGAGATAGGCTAGAGCCCCTAATCTCTGCATGTATCTCACTCATAAGCTCAAGTTTAAAGTGATCAGCAGATTTGAGGTAAGGAAGGAATTTTCCTGTTGATCAGATTGTCAGGAACTGCTGCAGAAGAGGGGATTGTCTTTGTCTTAATTTCTTAGGATTTGCAGGAGATTTCACGTAACATTTCCTTTCTATTAGAAGGATTTGGGCTATTGACAATGCATTGCATCTTGCCTTTTTGCTTCCTGGGGCTCATTAAATTTGCAGCTGCCTTATGATGAAGTGTAAAGTTTGTTACACACTCCCGGGGCTGGTGTGTGTGGGGACACATTGGGCAGGATGCCTGTGGACTCTCCAGGCTAATCATCTGTGAAAGTCTGCACTTGCTGGTCCAAATGACCCCTTCCATCCTTATTTCCTACATTCCTTACTCTTTTTTTTTTTTTTTTTTTTTCTTTCTTTCTTTTTTTTTTTTTTTTTTAAGAGCTTCCAAATGTCAATTTTAATTCAGTCTGAAATATTTTGTCTTGCATGATGTGTCAAGCTGGCCAATGACTAAGAAATCGCTGAAAAAACAGCACCTGGTCATACAGGAGCTCCTCATGCCCTGGGTTCCTCCATGACCTCAAGCTGGATGTAGGGGCCAGTGGGCAGCATGCCCAAGTCAATTCCTCTGGAGCCAGAAGTCAGAAGACAGGCTGGAAAACAGGCTATAGCCCTGCCTCTATACTGCCTCACACTGAGTTTGGTCCCCCACTGGGTCAGGTGTCTGGGCTTTCCAAAATATGGAAAGATTGGAAATGTACTGGCCTAAACCAGGCCAGGGAGGAAGGGGAGCGGCTGTATTCCAGGGGAATGTTTCTGAGGGGGATGTAGGTCAGGCACTGCTGCCAGCTTAGGGTTCAGATGTAAATCACCACTGGCCCTAAAGCAATGCTTGGTGGAGGACTCACAGCTCCTGACCACCTAAGGAGCTTTAAAAGGGGACAAAATAGGGATTTAGGAAACGGGCAGGCAGGAGTGGGGACAGCTCTCCTTTTTCTGATGCAACTCTCATGTGCAGAGCCACGTGCTGCACCAGGTGGCTCTGACACAAGAAAGCACCACAGAGCTGCTGGAGATGACTTGCTGATGAATTATTTTGGAGCCACCATTGGGCAGCACTTAGCAATCAATCAAGGAGAAAGATGAATCGAAACTACAGTGACCTGCAAGATCCCGTTTCTCTGCTTTCCAACTTGCACATGCTAAAGACATAAAATTGTGATGCCTTCTTCCTTCCTTTCCAGGCTAAAGATAGTAAAAAAACTCCCCCTCTGCATGAAACAGACAGGTAAGCAGCAAGAATTCCTGTGGCGTGCTGTTTTAATACGTGCTGTTTAATTTTACTGTTGTGGCTGGCAACAGGTAACAGTGTTCATGCTAAAAATATTTAGACATATGGATTTCCCTTGTATGCAGAGTTGTTTTCATCCACCAGACTAATAAAATAGTGAAGCTACATGATAATGCCATATGTATAATAAAACCACATTTTTTTCGAAGACCACATAAATACATACTACTAAAATAGAGATATTTTGCTAAGGAAATTAAAAATGAAAGATAGGTTTAAAACATTGTTAAAGACTATAATGGGAATGGCAAGTGGCATAATGGGAATAATGCCCTGGGATTATCCTTGGGCAATAGGGAATAACCAGAATGAGATAGTATTAAGGACAATAAGTCCAATCCTGCAGAGCGCAAGCAATCCTGAGAAGTGCTGAGCCTGCTCAGCTCACGCTGAATTCAGTGGGAGCTGAGGGCATTGCACACCTCTGCAGGATGAGGCCCCAGTCAGACTTCCAAACTAAGGCTGTCATTTTGAGCCTGGATTTTTACGAGATGCCAATTTGATTTTTATGAGATGCCAATTTGGATGTCTTAGCGGGACCCTGGCACACTAAGTGAACCACTCAGAGCAGCAGCCAAAATTTTCCGAACGGGCCTGATCCACCTGCCACTTACATTGAAGGACAGATCCCCATTGTCCTCTGTGGGCTTTGTTTCTGGCCCCGTTATCAGGAGGCACCCTAAGAGTGTTGAAAATTGGCTGAGGGAGGTATGGAAGCAGCACATCTCACAAATGCCGTGCTGCTGGCACTCTGGTTAGGTGGAGCCAGCTTAACTCCATTTTCAATTGTGAGATGGCCAAGTTGTGCAAGCGCCTCTGCCCATTTCATTCCTTAGCACAATAAACCCCTATTTTACATGCCTCAGATAGCCAAGGTTACAGAGCTGTAAGGACAGGGATAGTCACGTATCTTGATTTCAAGCAAACAGCTTCCTTGGATGGAAAAACAACATATTTGATTCCCTGAGCAGAAAAATCCTGGAAAAGCCATCTTCCCATTTCCCAGAGCCCAGGCAGGATTGTTTTAACCTTATTAACAAGGTCTATGTGAAATACGAGTGTCTATGGCTTCAATCCTGTGATTTTAACACGACTGTCCATGACTGAGGAGTGAAGGGGGTGTGTGTGCAATGTTTGCAGAACTTGGGGCTGTGTCCCTGCCCAAATGAAATCCTCACATGGTTACCAAGTGTTGTTGGATTTCCCTAGTGACAGACCCAGCATGCACGTCCACAGGGCAGGTGGAAACGGAGAAATTTAGCCACTTTGGGGGTTCATGGATTACTGTAGCCTGGCCCCAAAACCTCATTGTATTTTCTTGCATTTCCATGCCTGTTTGGATCTCTGTATTTTCCACTACATCAAAATCATGCATTCAGCATGAGGGGAGTAAGATGCACCCTGCTCAAGGTGCAAAAACCTCCAAGGGCATGGAAGCAACTCCTACAACACATTATCTGTGCCTACGCTGCATGAGAAAATAGTCTGGGCTGCTAGGAAGGTGGCATGGCTCATCTCCTCCTGCTGTCATCCTTTCCTGGCCCCAGCATGGGCAGCTGTGCACAGGGGTCTAACTATAGATGCTCCTTGGGAAATCTGGAAGGTGATGCTTCCTCACAGTGGGCAGTCATGTGGCTTCAGCTTGCCTTGGAGCACAGCCTCGCACATCCACGCTGCATCTCTGGCCTAGACCATTTCCTACCTGCCTGGGCATTGGCTTAGGAGCCCTCCAACAGGGTGGGACTGAGGCCAGCCTCAGCAGAAGACTTTCAGAAGAAAGTCAGCTGTGGTGAGGCATGTATTACTCTTAGGCCGGGCTAGATGTCAGGCTGCCCTTCCCTGGCTGCAGAGTGAGGAGGGCAGCAGCTCTTCAGTGCCCAGGTACACCTTCAACAGGGTGCTGCCCTGCTGCTCCTAAAATGCTGCTGCCTTCTTCCTTTAAAAGGCACTTGAAAGTACCTATCAATTCTCATGGACCTTCAGCACTCTGAAACTACCCATAAATACCCTTGTTAAAACATGCATTTCGGCATAATGACAATGAGCCTAACTGCTAAGTCCAGCCTTGCAGGGAGGATGGCACTTATTTCCTTAAATGTATAATATAGAGCATCCACATTCATATTTTTAGTAGCATATAGCAGTGGCCCAGCCTTTAGTGTACTGTATGTACTTTTAATAATCTCCATAAAAGCCTGATTTTCAATCCCTGGGCTCAAGCTGACAGTGTAAATAAAATCACCCAAATCCACAGGGTAAGAGAAATGAAAATGACAAGGATTAAAATTTTGTCAAACCTCTTTCTTTTTAAAATTCTGCTTCCCTTCCAATTGGATCACGACCCTCTGTGTGCACAGCTTAAGACCAGACGGTATGCTTTCACTTTTATTCCGCTCTGCAGCAGGCTTACAGTATTTAGTGAAAGTCTGTAAAGAATGTGTGCTGTGTAGAGAGTTAATACCATAATCCCCTATCGTTAGGGTCAAATGCTGAATAGAGCAGAAGAATTAGAAAATATGTTACATACAATGGCAGAAAAAATGCATCAGCATGCTGTTCTGTTAACACACGCATTCATTACCAACAAGTAAATGACAATGAGGTAATAGAGTATATTAAGAGATGTGTACTTCAAGTGTAGTGTGTGTGTTGTTATGAGAACCTAAGACTTTGAGTGAGAATCTCATTCTGTGTGTACACACATATCACAGGGTTCTTCCTGCCATGTTATTGCATCTTTCTAGGAAGCACTTTAATGCAAAAAAATCAGCTTTTAAAATTATTTGGCAGGGATAAACTTTGAATATTCCTTTTTTAAAATTTCCTGTGAAGTGTGATATCTCTATTTTGCTATCCAAGCATGACAGTACATCTGTCTCTAGAGAATTCCCAAACATGAATTGTGGTAATTTTAGCTAAGGAAGTATTCAGAAAATCATCCTAGTGCTTGCCTTTTCAAGAGATCCTTAGGGGGCTAGTACTTACATCACGTAGAATTGGCATGGGTGTTCCATTCCCTTGGGTTTTCAGGAAAAACAAGCCAGTATGTGCTGGAGGAGTGACAATTTGCTAGAAAGAGGAGGAAGAAAATACATTTTGCAGGTTATGCTGCCTGAAACCAATTGCAAAACGCAAGGATCACCCAATGTAAAAATCTCATCCCTCTGAGTTAGCATATTGTGCCTTCCTCTAAGGAAGAGTCAGCTTCACAAGAAGTGTGGTGGGGGGATGACCTTATGGAATAGGAGGAGATAGAGAAGTTATTTGGCTGCCTGTCCTGACACTAAGTAGTGTCTGATTCCCTAATTATTCCTGCTGATTTAGCCTGGTTATTAAGGGAGAGAGACAGTGCTGAGCTGGAGATAGGATGAAGGTACTTAACAAACATCTTGCAATAGCTGGTTAATGACAAACTGTGGAAAGCACAGCAGGAACATATAACCTCAAGACTTTGTCCTGCACAGCCTGTGTTATCTTATCTCGTGACTGATCAGGTGAAAATAGTCCGGGGCAGCACTTCACCCAGCGAGCCATGGATGTTCCTCTGGCCACACATCTGCTGCCTGTGAACTGTCACCTGCACAGTGCTTCCAATCGTGCATTATCTTCCTACAGCAGTGGTTCAGAGTGGTCAGGAAACTATTTTTATCGGAAGAGGGAAAAAAAATCCCAACTTTAATTTCTCAGAAGCTTAAGTTTGGGGTTTCTTAACTAATTCAGGAAATCCTTGGTTAAAAGTCCACGTTTCCCACAAAAACTCTCTTTTTTGTTAAAAAAAAACCTAAAAAATTATTTGGCTGATAATCAAAGTTAAAGAGGTTTCAGTTTTTAAAACATTTAGGTTCCTGAAGGGAGAATTATTACAGTTGTTGTTTCTCAGAATTTCTGCATCACAATCAGGGTTTTTTTGTGTTTTTGTTTGTTTGTTTTTGGGGTTTTGTTTTGTTTGTTTTTTGTGGGTTTTTGTGTGGGGGGGTTGTTTGTTTTTTGGGGGTTTTTGTTTGTTTGTTTTTTGGGTGGGTTGTGGTTTTTTTTCCTTTTTTTTTTTTTTTTTTTTTTTTTTTTCCTTTTTTTTTTTCTTTTTCATTGAGCATATTTGAGTTCAAGCAGTTGTCCCAGTCCTCTGGTAGACACCAAGTGTCAGACAACATTAGAGGTGTTGCTCTCTTACTCCTGAGTTGTGGTGTGCTGTAGTGGTCTCATCAATAGAGGTGAAAACTGCTGGAGGCTTCCTTTCTTCTTAATCCTCATGAAAGTTATTTTACCTACTTTACTACATTCTGACAGTTCTTCTTCAATGTTGCTCTACTGCAGAAATAAATTTAGAAAAATTAGTTAAAAAGGAGTCTTCCCACTGGAACACAAAAATCCTCTCCCATCTAGGTAAGTGCTTTTCATATGCATCCATTGGTGTCAAAGACATTTTTCATCTTTGTGATTTAATTTTCACAATCTCAGGTATACATTCCTTTCTAGCACTGGGCAGTAAATGCAGAGGCTATAGATAAATTCTGGGTATTAAGGTTTTTTTAACTACATTTACTACAGCATGGTGGATACTAAAGCCAGGCTGTGCCAGACTGCTTGCCCAAGGAAATGCTTGTGAAAAGATTCACAGACTGAGCTGCATTTGTCTGTTTGCCACTCATAGTAGTAGGAGTGCTGCATTTTTTCTAAGGGGAGGACTTCTCACACAGAAACTGCAGAGTTGATGAGTGGGTATTATTTAAATCAATAGATTATGTGTATTTGTCTTGACTCAATTTAATATCTGAGTCAGTAGGCTGAAATAATTAGAAATTATGACTAGAAAGGGAAATGGAGTGTGATAAATTAAATCAAAGAAACAAAACCTGTTATTTCTTTGGTGGCAGGAGAAGACACGGCAGTAAAAGAGAAATTCTTTGATATGGAGTTCTTTCTCTAAGACAAAATAAAAATAAACAAGGTAATTCAGGTGATTGAAGGTTGGTGCTCATCATTCAACAAGTGGTTCAGGTCAAGAAAAGAAGCATTAAACTTAGAGCAAGAATCTAATACTAATCACTGCTGTGGCTTATTTTGGGACTAAAACCCCCCAAAATAAGCCCTTTACAGAGTGGCTGACATCACTGCCAGCCTGGGGCATGATGAGAAGGGCAGGCTGGTCCAAGGCAGTGAGAGGCAGCTGTGGGCTGGTACCCGCTCTGCTTTCTACACAGGCCCAGACAATAAAATGCTGCACTGCTGGGTTACTTGCATCCTGTGAAAAGACAATTAATGCCCATTCACCAGGAATGCCTGTATTGAGGTTAATTGTCTTAGAGATGTTTTTTTCCTCAGATCTAATTTTGAGTTCAGCTGAGTGGAATCAAGCCAGAAGTTTGACTGTCGAGTGCTCAAGTCTGTGCACAGCAGATGAAGATATTTTTTCAGACAAATTAGTGAAGAGACTTCAGTTATGCACACAAACTGCTCTGTAATGATATTATTGATAACATTTGGACATTTCAGTGCTCAGGATATGACTATACAGGGTTAAATCAACAAAAAGGACAGTGCCATTTGCTTAAATGAGCAGGTTTGTGTGCACGCGCTCTGGTCACCACCAATTTGCATCTTCCCGTGTGGTTCCACACAGTCTTTCCTGTGGTTCAGAGAGGGATTGACTCAAGTGAATCACCCAGGAGATGTTCTCCTCTTGCAGAGACATTCAGTTCCCTTTGTGCTCAGTAACACACATGTACCAGGAACAAACTTTCTCCCCACAGCTTCTTTGCATAACCAGTTCATGACCTGCAACCCTCTTTGGGACGAAAATTATTTGAGTTGAAGGGAAATGAACTTTTTCTGGCAATATCCATGCCCTTTCCAGATCAATGGTAGCTATGTGTCTTTGAGTGTTTTAGGAAAGGATTTAAGGCCGTCTGGTATGGTTTGAGAGAAGTAATGTCTACCTTATCTCTTAATATTGGCTTCTAAGTGTAGAAAAACAAGAAGTGACCAGTTTGGAGTAACCTTTGATGGAATTTACTCTTCTGAAGAAGCAATGTGAGAGTACATCTGGCAGATGGTTTTTTTGAAGAAGTTAAATTTACTTCTTGCAGCATTTACTTAGCCTTTACCAGCACAATATCGCTTCCAAAAAAATGCCAGTGTCTTTAATTTTCTTTAATATTTTTTTTTACCTGTAAGAAAAGTAGCTTGATTAGTATGTTTCTGTTTGTGCTTGTGTTTGTGCTTAGATGTCGTTGTACCTGGCAACTGTGTGTGAAGAAATTAATGAGGCAAAGTTAAGTCAGAGAGATGAGTTTTGCAATTAACACTGAATGTGGTGAGATCTATAATTATTCTCATCTCTTGTGGAAATGAATTAACTTGCCGTTGGAAAATTGTGTCTCCTACCTTCATGGGTTTCTCTACATTGGTTGGCCCTTCTTGGTTTTGATAGTACATACCAGCTGCAGAGTGTTACGTGATGCAAAATCCATCCATGAACAGAGTGTCAGGAAGGCTGGATGATCAGCTGCTTGTGCCACTGCTCCTTTTTAGAAAAAAATGCTGCAGATGCCCCATTAACAGAGAGAAAAAGTGTCATTTATTTGAACAGAAGGATCCTGGCTGATTTAGAATATGCCCAGCAAAACATGTAACACATCATGCCATTGTCCCTTGCTCATTTGCGAAGAGAAATCATTCACTAATCAAACCCCAATATGAGGCTTCAGAGAAAATAAAAACGTATGCCTACCTCTGAAAAGTGACATAAAGCTTGAATTTACCACATGTGCATATACAGGCGGAACTCATCATTGTCACCAGATAGCTCTTGTGAACGTGGTACACACTTGTTTCCAGCTCCACGGTTTTCGTTCCCTTAAGACTGCCAGTTCATTGCCTTGGAAGCTACAGCCTGAGTGCTTGGTTAAACCTGTCTTCTTACAAGCTTCTTCTCTGTCCTCCCTTTCGGATTTGGGTGGAAAATGCTGTGTAAAGCTATCCTTCATGCTCAAAGGAAAACACCATAGTGCAGAACAAAGCATTTTCTTAAAAGTGCTGAATTCACGGGAAAAATTTCTTCCAAGGAACTGAAGAAACTGACAACATCATCTAATCATATCTAGTAAAGAGTCAATTAAAACATGTTTTTACTAGAATTTATGAGAAGTCAATAAAAGTTGCAACTTTTCAATAAATTTCTGGCCTCACTTTCAAAGCAAAAGAGTTATTAGGGAATGTAAGACCAACACAAATATTTTTTGTTTTGTAAAACCAAAATATCAGAAAGCACAATTCTAATGCAGAGAAACACTTTGTGCTGAACCAAGTGTGTTAAAACTTCTTTTTTTCTTACCTATTTGTGCATCAAAAAAAAAAAAAGCGCATCGAACATATGCCTTATTCACAATGCTACAACATCCCTGTGGTTTTAGAAAAACGGAATCCCCAGGTTATCATTAATGGAGTACTGGCACCAATCTCAAGGCAATTTTTCAGAGTATAAATTGGTCCACAGGTTTTGACTGACTCAAAAAATTCCTCTCTGGTGGCCTAAGGTTTCTATAAACCCCCTGATTGTTGTCTGTAGAAATGGAAATACAGATCGTATGCAGCCACAGACAATAAAGGAAGAGAAAGCATAAATAACCGGACCCTGATCCCACATGGTGTTTGACTGTCCAGATTCTCTAGATGCTTCTATCACAATAAGGATTACAGAATATAAACACAGTTCTTTAATTTAACCTATCTGTAATCTTCATCAGTATGGAATTGAGTTCTGACAATTTCAGAGGCCCCGATGGGACGCCCAGGAGAAAAGTTTGCTGCAAAGATGTTTGCACATTTTGTATCCAGACTTTTGCTTCTTGCATTAGATCCAGCACGGGTCAAAGTTGCTTTACATCACCTTGGCTGGTTCCAAAGGAAACCTTCCAATTAAAGTATCATTGCAACATTGCCTGTTGAAATACACCCAGGTAAGTCAGCATGGCTCAACTTAAGCAAACGAAACCAAATAAACTTGTACCCATCTTGCACAATTCAGCTTGGTTTTGCTTCCTACCTGCAGCGTGGGATGCTCGCAGAGCACCAGAATATTCTTCAGGTACTGCACACGGCATGGATTGGGATTGTCATTATATCTTAACAATTTAGGAGATGAAGGGGAGAAATGTTAACACTTTGCATTTATTTACTTTTACAGCATGCCATAAAGATTAAAAATACATTGTACACAAGCGCGGTATTTAATGTAGCACTTTAATTACATTCAAGTGTGTTACTAAATAGTCTTGAGAAAACCTTAATCACCAGCTGTTCTACCCTCTTCCCATATGTCAGAAATGGTTTCAGAAATCGCATTCTGGGACAGTAAGGTTGTATAATTAGACAGTGTATAGTTAACACTTCTAGATTTTCCTCCTAAACTGTGGGCCCTTTTCACTAACATATTGTGGTTTGGTGCCAGTTTGGCACAACACAATTATGCAATGTGCCAAACTGCAACTGAGATGTACAAACTCTCAGAGACATGTTATGATTGCACCATTATCTTTTTATATCTTTTTCATCATTAGGACTGGATGCTTTTTATGTTATGTAAGATTTAGCTTTTTATGGCCGACAAATAAACTTAGTAAATAGGACTATAAATTTTTAATACTTCTTCCACAATGCCATTTGTCTAATCAGAATTAGATGGTTACTGTAACCCCACATTAGTTTTCACCACAAAAGGCACCTTTCCAAGAACAGCAGCTATGGACAAAAATGTCAAATGAGGTACCTTTTGGCCCAGTTCAGGAATGTACTTAAGCACGTGCTTAGCGTTAAGCATATGAACGCTTGTGTAGAGGCATGCGCTGAAGCTGGATCACAAAATGGTTTATACTGAGCAAATAAAACAAACCCTTTCTGGAAGTTAGCGAGGATACAGGCAGCTCGGTCTTTTGAACAGCTATCATCCCTCTTCCCGTTAGCACCTGAAAATGACAGTGTTTTTCTGGGACGTTTATTATTTTGCAGGACAAAACACATCCAGGGTTTGCAAGGTGGGGGAGAGGCAGTGGGAGCACATGAAGCACGAGCCGCCAGCCGAGCCGTCACCGCGTGACTCACGGAGCATCCATCCTGCCCTGGCTCGGGGGGGGCCGTGGGAGGCAGCAGCTTCGCCATCCTCACAAGGGAGAGGTTTATGGCTGGGGCGCGCTTTTTTTTTTTTTTTTTTTTTTTAATTTATTAGTATTTTTTCCCCCCCTGAGCTTCAATTTCCAACGACTTATTTAGATGTAAGCAATGACAGCTGTAATCATGCTTTAAATCTTGCTTTGTATCCTTAGTTATAATGTTGTTCAATTAATATTCAGAATAATGGAAGTGATGTGCCCCTTTGAAAAAGACTTGAATGCAGGCCAAAGCTTTGGGAAACTGATTCTCAAGAGGATTAATCAGCATTTAAAACTTGCATTAATAAAAATCTGATCTTCTACTGTGTAGCATGCATAATACTTTTCATTTCTAAGCATTTTATTTTAATAGTGTGGTATCCTTTGTCCTGATTTTTAAAGGGATTTTAAAATCTAACTCCTTCAGATCAATCCTGCTTTGACCCCTGTGCATTCTTTTACTGAATATAAAAACATTAAAGAAATCCTTGATTCACAAATACCTCTATTGCTAAGTATGAGTACAGCGTACAATCATGCTTGTAATAGAAATTATATATAGCTTCCACAGGAATTTATGTTAGGCAAGGGCTCACCTTCTCATGTAAATTATTGACACAATAAAACCACTGGTTTACACAGAAATATTTAAAAGTCTGAAGGTAAATTATACCCTGAGAAATCACGAAGAGCCCTGGCTGTTCATAAAAAGTGCTCTCCATTTTTGGCGTGACTTTTGACTCCGTTATAAGGAATATTATTGTATCCTATGCCAACAAGATTGAGTCCATATCTGAAAGACAGACTTAATCTATGTTTTGTGTTGTTTTCCTGATCTTATTAGTGGGTTAGAGAAACAAGAGGATTTTTGTATAAAGTTTCACATATAAATTCAATTCTAGTAAACCAGCTAATTTACATGCTAACAAGCCAGTAGTTGGTAAGATGGTTTTGTTTTGTGTCAACTGCAGAAGATAAATGTATTTTATAAATACTAGAAAACATTATTTTTTTCTGAAGAGGCATTTTAATAGCAAATACCTCACTCAGATCTTCTATGAAGCAGAGAAATGTAGTTGAGAAATTCTTGTTTTCTTACTGATGTTATTGAAAGACAACAGTTTGCACTCTGAGTATGGACCATCCGCTTTTACTTTGTTTCACACCTAATGTGATGCTTCACTTCATCACAAACATAATCAGTTTTCTACAAGAAGTCATAGATTCTTGAAGCATGTTTTTATTATCTTGCTGTCTTCTAGAAATAGAAAGTAAATATGCTTTTTTACAAAAATAACAACTATAAAACGCATTGTATCCAATGGAGCATCAGAAATTGTAGTCTCTTGGGGCAGGATGATGAGACTTTGAAATACTACAAAGAAAAATTAATAATAAAAAAGAGGTCGTTTTTGCCTCCAGTGGATAATGCACCCAACATGAGAAGTGAGGTGTAGAGAGAAGGGATTTACGCAGATGAGCACATTTGAACTAAGTGCTGATTTAGCATTTTTGGAATAAGGGGAGGAGGACTCCCATTTAGGTTGTTCTCTGCCTGAGTTCCCAGACCTAAGCCTGGCCCAGTGGTATGCAAGAATCCTGTCACTTGGGTCAAGATAAGAGAAGCAAGCCCCCACTATTCATGTATTTTGTGAGAATTACAGGCAGGAATTTCTTTGGTACCATCTTGGTACCCCATCAAGCACCAGCTGTCTCTTTCTGGCTTCAGAGGTTGTCTCCAACATTACTGCTCACAGACTGAAGCATTTCCCTATGAATTAAATCCTGGCCATAAGAAGTCTATGACAAAATACACAATCCAGATTCACAACTTAGCTAATACGTTTGCTTGAGTTGATAGATATCTAGATTCTAACCCAAAAAATGTACAAGAACCCTTTACTTATTGGGTAAATACCAGACATTGGCAATCTTTGGTAGCCTCCTCCATCCTCACCATCCCCCAAAAAATTCACTTCTGTCTGTCTTTGGTGCCCTCAGAATAGGGATAGAGAAGTTCTTTTGAAATTCAGTCTGCAGTGTTCATGTCCACAACTATAGCTTCCAAGCCAGCAAAAATTAATGTCTCTAGTCTGGAAATAATCCAGACAGGGGCCCATCCTCTCACGCTGAGGGGAAGTAACATGACTTGTGTACGTGATTAATTTTTTTTCAGTGGGGTGGTTGTCTTGACCTGCCATTGGGCAATGCTTAGAGTGAAGCTCTTTTGCTGTTCTCCACCTAAGCAGTGCCTGAAAGTGATCTAGCAGCACGTCCTTACTGTGAGATACCACCACTCCCTGGCCAGGCCAGCAGGGCCAGGGACAGCTCTTGGGTCTCTTGCCAACTGCATCACACAGGGAGGAGAGAGGGAACATCCAAAATGATGGTGAGCAACTATTACAGCTTAGCCTGAGACTTCGAAGCGTGAAGAGGGCAAAACAGCAGTCACCCAGTGTGGGGGTTCATTGTAGAAATGATTGCATTCTTTAAACTCATCTAACCCTTAGTGCAGAAGAACAAAGCCACAGTTAAGTGAGTGAGTAGGTCTGATGCATCACCGCAGGGAGCCTGGCTCCTGTTATTCTGTGCTGTTGGACAGAATCTTCCTTTTGCAATCTTCTACACTTTTCTTGTTCTCTCTTCTTAGGCTCCTAATTGCCATGAGGAGCCAACATCCTTCACGCAGTCAAGGCTATAATCACTCCCACCATGCCTCCAGCCCTACGTCCTTGCTCCCTGGGGCTCTAGGTACCCCTCGCTCTGCTCCTTCTCCCTGCTTCCACTGCCATTTCCAGGCTGCCTTGCTCTGTGTGGTGGTGCCAGTGCTGGATTAGGCTGAATACAAGTACCACATTCTTTACTACGGAGTCAGCATTTCTTCCTCATTCCTTGCCTGGCTGCTGCCCAGCAGGTTATTTTGGGAGTTACGCTCGCTGGCCCAGAGCACTGCCATGCCAGGCAAAGCACTAGCAGCCAAATGCTGCCCAGGATTGCTTGCCAGTGCCTGTGCCTGAAATGAAGTGCTGCTTTATTTGGGATACTGACATAGCGTAAATGTCCCTGAGGAGTCGGGCGAGGCTGGTAAGTGACCAGTACTGAAAAGGGCTCACTGGGGGAAGGGGAGGCGTGGCTGGGCCACAGCCCCTTGCAGGGCCTTCCCTGTAAACAGCAACGCTGCAAACCCATGAGCTGGGGGGGTCAGAGGAACAGGGATGTGAGAAGTATTAAGCTGTCTGCACATTCTCCTCCCAGTACTCCTGGTCACAGACTGCTCTTTTCCACGTCAGGACAATGCCTCTGCTCTCAACACGTGGTTCCCCACACTTCCCCCACTGGGTCAAGGCAAGAAGCGGCAAAACTGCAGCAGCACTGCAGGATTGTGCTGTGGATCTTGGTGGGTTGGGACAGGGAGAAATTGGTTTAATATCTGGGTCATGGTTCAGGTGTCTCTTCTCACCCATGCTTCCCAATCCCAAGAAAACAAACTCTAAAATGCCCACTGCACAGAGATCAAGCAGTTGGTCAGGCAGAGTGTATATGGTGACAGGTTGAATGGTGAGGGGATGCAGAAGGAGGGGCAGGAGGAGGGAAAGGAGGTGGGATGGAAGAAGGAGGATAGAAAATTACATCTGCAATATGGAAAAGATAGGTTTGCTTGAGCTGTTCAACCAAATTTAAGAGTTAAGGGTTAATTTTACGTGTGTTCTCTGAGCTGGCAAATAACATTGATAGATGGATGCAAAGTGGGGGTCCACGACCAGGTACAAAACCTGCAGCATTCCAGGTATCCTGCCTCTGATATACTCATTTTATTTGGAACCAGAAACAACTTTACCTTCTCTGGTACACCTGCTCTCCTTGTAAAGTGTTACGTCATGCTTCAGTGCCCCTTACACCTGTGGAGTCAGATTGCCATCAATGATTTTTTTTTCTGGGACACAACTTGGAATAGCTTATGTAGGGCTGAATTTCTGCTCTTTGAAAGCAGAGGACAGCCCTTTGAAAATGCCTTGTGCAGGACAACTTTGAACATGTCATCAGGAGCACATGATACCATCACAGCTCAGTCCCACCATAGTGGGGCAGGTTTGGAGGAGGCCTGAGAGCCCTTAGAGCAGCCAGTCAGCAGGTGCAGTGCTGCTGCTGTGGTACCTGAGCTGCCCTATTTGAAGGCAAGTAAATCTGCAGGAGTGAGAGTAGGTATCCTCACAGCTTGCACCTGGGTGTGCTCAGGACACAGGAGCAGCTATGTGGATGCCTAAAGAACAGAGATGTTAAATACTGTGGCAGAGTGATGTTGCTATCTTATTTATTAACCTTTTGCTTTCTACTGCAGTATTTTTGTGGGGGGGGGGGGGGGGAAGGTTACTGTTATACTTGAATTTGTCATGCTGCTGGAGAGCACTGGGCATGAGTCAGCCTTGAGGCAGGAAGATGGACAGGATGAGCTCGTGAAGTACCTTTCCAGACCTATTTCTACAAGTCTATGAGCAGAACAAAATGAACTAAAGATGTTTTCCCAGAAGTGGCAAATAAAGGAACCATTTCTTTGAATTCTGTACAAATTGAATATGAATAAAATGAATCCCACATCTAGTCCATTCTTTTTCATTTCTTTAAAGAATGGATACAATAACGCCATAAGTACACACAAAAAACTAAGCAGGGAAGATCAAGTCAAGGGTGCCCCAGGTTTTACTTTTTGTCTCTTTTTGAAACGGCAAAAGATTAAATCCAAAATGTCTGTATGACCCTCTTGCTTAAACAAAGCAGGTAGATCTAAACCATTGCAGTCCCTGTGTTCGGTGTTATAAAATAAAGACCTGAGAGGGGAAAAGAAGCAAGCAGTGGCCAGAAAGGGCTGTCCTCAGAGGGAGGAGGGCTCAGGAAGCTATTGAGCTCCAGGAATTCATGAATTAAGGTAAGCAGCTGTGCTCCCTGCACAACATGTGAAGGAAGTCTGGCCCCTGGTGAAGATGACTCCCAAAAGCCAGAGTGCTGAGTAAGGACCTACTTGTCCAAGCCAGTAGCAAGGGATGTGTCCATCATCCCACCTGTGAGAGCTGCTCACACGCCCAGCTCAGGCCAGATACGGTGTATGGCAGCACCTCCAAGTTGTGAATACCGAACACTCCCATGTGCCAGATATTTAGGATGAGCCCAGTCTTGCAGTTTGCTCTACTAATTGTTTGCCTTTTCTGATCTTGCAAGGTTCTAAACGAACCGTATCCATCGGTCTTACAAATATTTATTAATTTCCCCTTTGCTAGCTAATTGTTTTGCAAAACAGATTACTTTATTTATTAAACATCTTGCTAAAATGCTACTCCACAATACATTTATTGTTAATTCCCTAATTACTTAGGAATGCATGTCTTTTGGATTGTGAAGCCACTGTGCACAGTGCCTGACAGGTTAGCTTTTAAAATTAACTTTGTGTTTGGGTTTGAATGATCAGCAGTGAGGAAGAGACTCCTAAAATGCACTTTAAAAAAATGAATTAATAAATGTAGCCTAAAATTAATGTAGAGTCAGAATTGCGCAATTTATTTGCGCATGTCCTTCTACCTATTGTAACTCCAAATAACATTTCTGAATCAGATTTGTTGTACTAAGTTTATCTTCTCCACAAAGAGCAAACATTTTATATGGTGTAACTACCTTTTAAGACACGTTTTGACATTAACTGTGTAAAAATCATGCCTCTTATTTTGTGCATCCACTTATTCTGTTCATGTTTTTCCTTTTGGTAGCCTCCTTTTGCCATTTTTCTATTCTTGTTATGTATGTGCTTTAGAAAGAATGCATCCACATTTGAGTGGTTAATCAAGGGGAACTAACCAAAATAATCACTTCCCAGTACTTCAAAATATTCTGATTTTTTAATGGAAAACATGCATTCTTAAATTAAATATGCATAATAAGTAATAAGTACTAATAAGAATAAAGTGGGCTCTGTAAGAATGAATGTTATGTTTTAAGCAAAGTGCATTTGATTTGCCGGGTTCAAAGCGGCTTTGAATCCGTAAGAATCAGTGCAAAAAATGGGGTAAGAGAGCCTCATAATGCCTATAAATTGTCCATAATTGTATGGATTTTAAATCTAAAAGTTGGCAGTGGCAAAAGCTAAAAGCCATTAGGAGAGATCCTATTGTGCAACACACCAGTAATCATAACTCATAATTTTAGGGGAAAAAAACTAACCGGAGTTTTCTAAAATTTTCATAACTGTACTTGAGCCTTGTCTTGATGTTTACTACAATGATGGCATTGTTTGAAATGACATAGCCTAATGCATATATAAGTCCTGTTTGAAAAGAGCTACTAATTAACATGAATAGTCTTCTTCTCTGAAGGTCATTTATTGCAAAGTTCATTTTTCAGCCGAGCATTGCTAAAGTAGTCACCCCCCCTAACAGCCATTAGATTAAGAGACTTAGGTCTGTTCTTGTCCTGACACTGGGTCAGGATTTTCAAAGGAAGAGGCTCTTCGATGCCAAGAAGCCCTTAAAATAATATTTGAACAGAAAAAGAATGGATGTAATTACACTGTAAATATTTCTGTGGTTATTGAATTAATGAAGATAATTCTATTCATTTTATCTTAAAAAAAATAAAATAAAATAAAATTAAAAAAAAAAAAAACCACCCACCAAGTTTTCCTTGTCTGATGTTCCAGTGCATCTCTTCCCCATGGGACCTTTGATTTCTTCAGTCATAACGATTCATTAAAACTGAGAGGCACTGAATATTTAGCATCTGACATGAGAGCATGTTCACCCATTGCCAAATATCAGGCACGTGAAGCCCCAGGTGCCTCTGTCTCTCCTTTGGAAGCCCCAGAAAGGCTTTCTGTGTCTGTGTGTGTGCCAGCCATTGCTGCTTCTCCCCTGAGAAGAGATATCCAAATCCAAAGGGCACCAACTTAACAATGCCAAACAACCTTGCAAACTTGCAGCCTTACGAACTGCCCCTTTACCAGGACTTTTGTATTGCCACCTGAATCACAAATATCTAATTCTAAAGCACTGTCTGTCCATGAGCCCCTTTAATACCTGTGCCATGTTATTCACTTGGATAGGGGTTTAGAAACTGCCATGACAGAGAGACACTTCTTGGGCTATGGGACAAACCTGGTGGGTTTCCTGGTCATGTCTGTGGGCATGTAGTAGTTCAAGGGCTGAGGATCCTTGTTGAGGCTGCAAAAACTTTTTGACCCTTGTGGGTAGTTACAAATAGGTATGGGGGTTTTTGAGCTGGGATGTGACAATAAATGCATTTCTCTGAGGACACCATGGATGTTCTGGTAAGTCTTGTCTCCCTGTTTAATTGTGCTTGCCTCCCATTTGAGCAGGCAAAGGGTGGGACCTTTGGGAGTCAATTGGAACACAAGTCATTCCCAAACTGATCCCTTTTATTAGGGTTTAGGGTTACTCTTGTCAATGAAGAAGAAGTTCAGCAACCCAGTGGGATTTTGGGGGATCGAGAAGTATTGAGACCTCTTAAGAAGAGCCAAAAAACCCATGGAATTTTGCTCAAGTTACAATTCTTGTGTGACAAAGCTTCTCACAACAAAGCCAGCTAAGGCCTTAAGAGCAGCAGGAGAATCCCACAGGCCTCAGAGCACTCATAAAAATATTGTACCTTGCAGTATAGGATTTGCATTCACTTCACTCCTCACCATGCCATGTTCCCTGCAATCAGACTTCCCTGGGCTCCTGACAGCTACAGCAGGGCTGCTGGATATCAAAGCTGCAAGCACAAGAAAACCCCTCCGAGTGAAGGATGACCGCTCTGAGAGAGCAACAAGGCACTCCTCTGCCCCTTCCATTCCTCCCTGGTCCCATCCCTGGGGCAGGAAGGTTGCAGATAGTATGGAGGGGAGTGGGGCACTTGTGATGTGGCTCAACTGCTTCTCCCTGGCAGCTTCCACAGGGTTTTTGCTCCTCTCCGCTTGTGTTAGCAGAGGGGAGCATATGGGCCTTTGAGATTTAATGTTTCATGGCTTACTTGGCTGTCAAAATGTTTTACATTATTATTTGTTGCAACATTCACGGTGATCATCTTTAAGGAAAAAAAAAACCTGTGCGGCAGGTCCCTAGATGCCCTTGCTGGGAGCAGATGTCAGAGTAAGAGCGTTGTTAAGCCTCTCTTGGATTTTTCATTTCCCACCCTCTGTACAGCCAATGCAGCTTGACATGGAGCAGGCACAGCCTCTCTCGCTGCCTGGCAGGACCCACTGAGGTGCTTTGGGATGGCTGAAACTTGCAGATGTATAGGGTGCTGAGACAGAGTCGTAATCTGTATTGATGGCATCCTCCCCGACCATGTGACAAGCAAAGCAGATAAGCCTATGACAGAACTGAAAAGATTTCTTAAAGCTGGTAATCGATATTGAGCAGCTCAGCCTGTTGAGCTATCGGGTTTAGAGATCTCCCTGCGTGCAGGGTCGGGGGGAGCTCTGGGTTTGTGAAATGGGGAGATGCTGAGCTGATGCTAAGCTGCAGCCTGTCACAGTGCTGTAGGTTACTGGTACCTGCTGCAGGCAGTGACTTCACCTGACATGGGGCTCTCCAAAAGCCATGGGAAGAGTTTGATTATTGTGGAGGGGGAACCAGAATCAAAGGGATGATGAGTGAGGAACCTGAGTATCACTAATGTGAGGCCTTGAAGTTTTGCTACAGGTCAGAGTTTCCAAGAGGGCTGCATATTGTCCCCGCTCCAGAGCCACAGGCTCATAACTGAATCTCTAGCTAAGCACTGAAAGTTTCCTAGGGCTTTCTCTGATCAGTGTCCATGATGTTCCATTACTTAAAAGTTTTCTGAGAAACTAGTGTTTAAAAGCAGTGCCAAACCTGAAGGACTTCCTAAAGTAGATGTCCCCATTCTGTGAGTTCTTTCCAGAGCTTCTGTTGGAGTGAATCTGTTTTAAAACAAATAAAACGGTCTGACTCTTTATAAAGACGTAATGACTTTACAGGAAGCAACTATTCCAGCCATTGTTGTCCATATCACATGATAAAAACAATCTACCCTCAGCCAGATGGCCTGGGACAGAACTCCTCCCAAAAGTCACTGCCTCCCTTTTCAGAGAGGGAAGGGAGCTAGTGTGTGTTGAGAGAAGTCATGTATGGGTAACACCTCCTCAGAGACAGCACTCCCACAAAAGACAAATAAACTGTCTGCAGACAACCAAGCCTTTTGCTTCGTTTCCACAGGATGACTGGATTTTATCGAGCTGGACTGGTTAGACTGGCACATAAAGATGAAGGGAGAAGCTGAGCCTTTCTGTTCTTCTGCATTTATTGGGCAAAACAGCTGGGGTTCAAACACGCTCCGTATTATGAAGCACCTATTAATATCGTCTCCTGATGGAGAACAGGGTATTTTTTTCTTCTTAAATGTTTAATTAGCAGGCATTATGTTATGTCTTTACTTCAATAAATTCCAGTTGAGAAAGATTTTGGGTGCACATGTGAATGAACGCTTGTCTTGAAAGACAGAGCAAAAAGAAATTCATAATCATGTTTCCCTTGTTGTATTTACTGTTTTGCTTCTAAAGGGAATATTACTCCACTAAGAGATTCATAATTAGGAGGATGCCAGATGGGTTATCAATGTGGTTTTAAATTTTTATACGTAGAGTGCTTGTTTTTGTAGGGGATGCTTTGGTTCCATGTACAGTAGTTAAATATAAAAGTCTTCTATGAAGCGACTGCTAACTATTCCGTGATTTTGAATTTGCTGTTAATTTAATTCTTTTTGCCTTCCTGCCTCCGTGCCCCCTTCCACCCCCCACACACACACACTTTTCTCATTCCAGCTTCTCTGGTGGGGTAGATTAACTGAATCAACTACCCAGGTGAAAGAATAAATCTTGAAAGCAGGACTGAAACACATATATTCACCTGAAAATGTCAACGGCTTTACTCAGTAAAAAGAAATTAAAAGTTTGGACTTTGGGCACCTTTCCTAAATTCCAAGGGAAGGTGCTCTGGTCTGGCTGGGTGCCTCAGAGGCTGGGTGCCATTGCCACAGAAAGGTGCAGCTGGTGGTGACAGTGAGGAGAAGAAGACCTGAGGCTGGAAAACCTCAGGAGGGGAGTGATGAGATCACAAAACAATTTCCAAAGGGAGAGTGAGAAGTTACAGGTGACCAAAAAATCACAGTGTGACAAGGCCATGCACCAAACCCCACAGTTTGAATTACTGCCCCACAGAAATCCTACACCTCCTTGGGAAGAGGGGCTTCTGCCTCATTGATTTTATGCTTTCCAAATGCAGGCTGGCCAAAGAACCCTGCTGCAAGCAGCTCTGGACCAGGCAGTGGGAAAGTCCTGTGGTGTCATTATGGACCAGGTGCAGGAGGGTGGGACGCCTGCACAAACACACGCAGACACAAACACGACAGACGGGTGTGCGCACACACGGGTGTGCGCCTGTGGGCGCGCGCGTGTGTGTCTGTTCTTCACCTTTTTACTCAGCACGCTTCGACCTTCTGCGCCAAAGTGAAACTCCTCTCTGCAGGATCTATGTCAAAGCCACCACATCTTCTTCACTGCCAGGGCTCTGGGTCAGCCAAAAGGACCATGTCCTTTTTCCTCTTTTTTCTTCCGAGTCCCCCCTCTATCCTGAGGTTTAGAAACTGCGATAAACAGAAGGGAGACATACACAGCATAATGATAACCCAGATGACACTGTCAAATCTGCATTTATTCCATGTGTGTTACTGAAGGAGAAGATGTTGTTATTAAACACAGGGAAAGGGTGACCAAAAATGGCAAAAAAAGCAAGAGAAACCACAATGGAAACCGAAAGACCATTAATGTAACAAAACCGGTTTATGAAAAATCTATATCAGGTTAGGGACAAATCCAAACCAAAACCTTAGACATATCTCAGAATACTTATAAGGGTCGGCTCATCATCTCTGAACGTGGTTTTCAGTGAAAAATCTCACTGTCACAGTGCGCCTTGGTGTAGGGAATCACAACCTTGCAAGCTCCAAAGCTGGAGCATAGACCTGGTTCTCTAGGGCAGAGGACAGATTGACGACTGATTGATGAAAACAGATAAAAACAAATCTACAAAGGGCTTTGAGTTCAATGACAGCTCATAAAAGGATACATTTTAAAAGGAAAATAAAGGACTCTGCCATACATGTAAGAACGTGTTGGGTTTACATGTCATAATCGTGCTGTACTGGTATAAATGCAATCAGGAAATCCTTTGATTATCAACAGAAAATAACCCTTAATGATAGGGACAGTGAGGGAAAAGTCACTTGAAATCAGGCTATTTTCATTAGAGAAATTTAAAATTATTTTGGATGGTATGTAAGAGAAAGTTGTGTGCAGGAAGCTCTTACATGGTACAGAGATTGGACTGAGAGGGTGTCCATGGATTTGTGAGGACAAAGGCAAAACTTCATGAGCAATATTAATTGGGGCTTTATTTAACTGAGGTTCAAGACCCCCAGATGCTGGCTCTGTGGCTTGCTACTGAGAGTATGGCCTTGTGTTTTCAAGTTTGCTTTAACCACCTCCATCTCTTCTGGGGAGAGGTTTTATCAAGAGGATAGAACTGTCCCTCTTTCCTTCACATAGAGCATTTCTGCGTTTGAAGAAATTTGTCCTGCTGGTGCTTTTCTTCAGTTCTGTACAGCCACTGATTACAAAGCAAACATCCCACAGTCTAACCTGGTATGTGAGGGGCAAAATTTCACTATGCGCTGTTAATTCTTCCATCCCTCTGCTTCTCTTTGGCTTTCCTCCCGCAGAGCCTCTGGGGAGCTCCCTTCTTCCAGTGACAGGGAAAGCAGGGACAGGAGATGCTCAGGGAGGAGGCTGCTCTGACCTCAATTTCTGCAGCAGCACAGCCAAGAGAGTTTTGTGGAAGGGTTAGAAGTACCCTTGGTTTGCACAGCAGCGATGAATTTTGCTAAATGCAATGGGGAACATGATGGTAAGTAGGAGAAATTAGAAGATCGAGCAGTCCAAATTGAAAGAGGTAACCAACTAGTGAAGGAATGGCTGTCTGTCTGCTTGGAGGGTTACTTGTCTCACACACATTCTGCACTGCCCCACAGTCTTTTCCATAAACTCACATTTTTTCAGGAGCAGCAGGGTTGGGAGTTTTTCAGACTTTCTCTAAGCAGTGTTTATGAGACAATGTGGTAAACATTCCCCTACCTAGGCAGGTCACAGTGGCAGGTGTGCAGCTTCACTGGGCTTAGGGGTCATTTTCAAAAAACTAATGTGTTGAACCTCTCACGTCTTCTAGATGTGGATAAGAGGGAAAAACTCTGGTGATTTAAATTCCCAGAACTACTTTGCTATGCAGCTATGGCTCCCTGAGCTCCTGTTTCTTATCATGACAGTGTCAGCAACCTTCTGCTAACATGTGTGGGTGTAGAAGTTTTTCTGAGATCCCAGAACTGAAAGGCTCTTACCTGTATCTTTTTTTTCCTTCTTGTGCTAATAATAGCAGCTATACTCCTAATAAAAATATTCAGAGGACCATGTTACGCCTGTTTCTTAAATTGCAATCATTATGTGACTAATGATAATAATAATATTATATTAGGGGGAAAAATGTTGCAAGATATTCCTCAGAGGAAAATGAATTTCTTTTTATCATCTACAGTAGTTTATATCACATATTCATGACCCTCCTGGTATTCTTTTCTCTTTTTTTTTTTTTTTTTTATTTTTTTTTTTTTTTTTTTTCTTTTTTTTTTATGATGAGCCATAAAAATGACAAAATACATTAGCAAAGTTCTCGGTTTATGCTAAAATGACCATATTCAAAAATAATAACAGAGACTTGTATCAGCAATGCAAAAGATGCATGAAGTAATTGGTGCTTAATTTGTACACAAACTGTCAAGGCAGTTTTCCTCACGGCCTGCATCTTCTGAATTCATTAGTCTCTAATTAAGGCCAGTTGGGACCAGCAGTTAGAAGGTTAAAGAGGTTCTGACAGCCCTAATCATTGCTCAGGAAGCTGAAAATGTATGCAAAGTCTCGGCAGATGGGGTGAGATCTGCTTCTGCCAAGTGATAACTGTTATTCCTTTGCACCTCCAAAGCTGTCATCCTAATAGGCACATTTTAAATTTATTAATGCTCTAGTTACAATGCATACACAGTCTCTAATGGTATGTCATTCAGAGTATATAAACTGAGCAATTAACACATATTACCTGGTAATGGTAAAATTATTTGTTGCCTGTTTGATTTTTTTTTTTTTCAGTTTCCTAATCCAGCAAGAATAGTCATAAGAAAAGACTTTTCTTTGTTAAAAAGGAGGGGATTCTGAGCTGCTTGTTTGTTGACCATGAATTCTTTGTTTTCGCAGACAAAAAGCTCACAAGGCATAACTAACTTTTCTTTGATTTCCAGTGCCTCAAAGATTTTGGTTTTGGGGATTATAGGTTTTTCAAACTTGAAATTTAAAGTTGTACATCCTCAATAGTTCAATATAATTTTAGAAGATCTTTTTCTACAATTTTAAGCCCTTTTCAGAAATAGTGGGTGAATTTCTCAGCCAGATGTTGTTGTTGTCCTCCCCTCCTTCCCCACTACATCAGTGAGGTGCCCATATTATGTCCCCCTCTGTGGTGGTATCTCTCTCCCTAATCCTATTTGGTTTTAAGCTGCCTAATCAGGGGAAAGGCATGTTTTTAGGTCTCTCAGCCCATGTGAAGGCTTCAGCCATGGGAGGCCTTTAACTGCATGTAGCACTGGTGCCACGATGGGTTGCAAGGGGAGAGACCATGGCAGAGCCTCCCATGCAGGGAGCAGAGCAGCCAGCAGCTCAGGAATCCCAAAGAGTGATAATCATGTGCTAGATGTTAATGTAAGCAACAGAACAATTATGTACCCAGTGACTTATAGACAGGCCAGGAACCTACTCCTCTGTTAGAATTAATTGATTTCGCTCTGTGTAATGAGCGCAGCACAAATACGGAGAGGGAAGGTGGTGTGATTGAACGGTGGGCCTGGCTCTACGTTCACCAGCCTGAGTCATGACTGACTCCAAGAACATCAAAGATTTCAGAATGGTACAATATCAGCATGAGGAACAATCACTGACCAACTTTCTGCTGATCTGATGTCTCCAGGCTGCATTTCAGACCTTAGCACCTGAGAGCAGCTCATCAGAGATGAGACCCAGGGAGCACCTTCCAGACAGAAACTCCAATCTCTCGTTTTCTTGACACAACAGCGGTCCTGATGAAGTCCAAGGAGAGTTTTCCTGAGTGGGAGCTGTGTGGCCAAACCCTGTAATAGACAACAGGACTTTCCCTGATGGCTATGGATAGTGGCAGCAGAAAATACTGCCAAGACGATCCCTGCTGGAACCTGGGGTTAAACAGCCCTGCTATTCTCCCTCACTCTGCAAAAGTACTTTCTTCAGTAGGTCTCCAGGCAAATAAGGATCATTAGTCACATTTTACATCAAAGGAAGCTCAGTAACAGAATGAAAAAACACTTGTATCTGTAGTGGGGGAAAAAAAAATAAATTGGAAATCCTAGAAACTCCCACCCATAGAACATATAAGAAGGGAAGGGAATCAAAGCTGATAAATTTTATAGAAAAACTTTGACCTATATGATTTTCAGAGAATGGGTAAAAGCCTTGATCACCTTGACCTGCATCGCTGTTGTATAGGAGAGCATTACTGTAATGATCCTCACCTTCTGATGTGGATGTACAGCAGAGCTCTAATCCCAACACCTTTCAAGTTTGAGCAGCACACAACCAGCGTGGAGCATGCTTAAGCTTAAACTATAGATAGCCCCCTGAGTTACGGTGCCTTTATGCCAGGACAGTTCATTTCCACTGAGATCTCTCTTATCTGAATGATCTACTTTGCTCCTAGAACTTAAATAAGTGGTGTGGTACCCCCTAGGCTGAGTTTCAGGTTACAAAATGCACCCTATCCAGGCCTCTAGGCAGAGACAGGCATTTATTTTCTCCAAAACAAAACATACATTAAAGCAGATCAAGCTCTCAGGATACCCCTCTGCACCCAGTTTGATGTGTATACACACAAACCCCCATGAGGGAGGGAGGATGGTCAAGAAGCAGGACAGGTCTCTGGAGATTCTTTACTTACGCTGAAGCACTGCTCAGTAGGCTGTCCAAGACATGTAATTTTAGATTCTTGTATAAATTTCCTGCAAAGCTTCTAACCCAATAAATAAATGTATTAAATTACAGTGGCATAAATGTGGTGGGGCTCTGGTTTAGGAGCGTTTGAGCAGCCAGAAGGCACACCATTTGTTGACACGAAGATAGGAAACCGCTCAGCTGTGGAGACTCAGCTTCCCGCTTCTTCAAGTACCTCTCTCCCAACCAGTCTGGAGCAGAGAAACCAGCGAATATCATATGCTGCAGATGGATCAGCGATGGATCGTGTACAGCTAACTGAGTCTGGCATGGTCTGATTCCTCTTGTGTTTGCTGGCTACTTACCCAGCCAACAGCCAGACGTTTGTGGGGTAAATCATTTCCAGTTGTTTCACAGAAGAAAACTGTCCAGCAGTATAAATAATAATTCCTCTCGGACAGAGGTTTCAGTGTTTGCCTAGGGGTCTTTGCCTGCTGCTTCCTTTCAGACCTGCCCCCCACCCAGAATACCTTCTCCTGGAGAAAGATAGGAGGTCCCTGCTACAGGTCAGTCATAGACAGCAAAAAGAGGTGCCAGCTATTTTTTCTAAATTTTTTGTCTTTGTCCATACATAAGTGGACAACATTACGGACACCAATAGAAACTCTTGGTCAAAAATAATGGAGGCAAATTGCTTGTAAAATTGCAAGTGACAAAGTTGTACCATTTATAATGCATAAAACTTGAGGGACTGGAGACAGACTGGTGCTTTGCTAAGAAACATTTCAGCCCGTGTGAAAATTACTGGATGTTGCTGTGGCCTTTGCTGGCTGTTGTGTGCTGAGGAGGCTCTAGGGATAGGGAAAGCTTAGCAGCAAGGATCTCAGTTTTGCTTAAATTCTGCAATTTGCTGCTCTTCCCTTTACCTTCTCCTCTAGGCAGTCCAAGGTGATGCCCTCTTCTCACCGCCTGCCCAGAGTCACACAACAGCCACCTCCTGCCAGCCAGCACAGGGATTTCTCTGCTGCTTTCCAGCTTCCTGATGCTAGTGTATAAGGGCAGCAGAAGGAAAAGGGCCATGCAGATGATGACCCCACTCTGCGCCGAGCCCCAGGTGCCATCTCTGGCACACTGGCATCTGGTGTGGCACTGAGAAGTCAGGGCAAGCACAAAAACCTATGGGGAACCATTGTGTGGCTTCGTGGTGTCACTGCTCTGCCCTGAGTCATGGCATGTTGTCCTGGGAGGGTCCACTGCTCATTGAGGAGCAGCCAATGCTCAAGATGCAATGAGAAAATGTCTCTGCAGCTGGAGAGAGGTGCTGACTTCCCCCAAAGCCCACATTTGTATTGAGGGGTCTTCCTCCAGTTCAGCTAGTGACACTGCAATGTCCTGCTCATCTTCTGGTTCAACAAAGTGCCTTCCATGCCAATTGTCAACTCCTTGCCCACTACTTGTTCTGCACTATGTCTTGCCTATAGCCAGAATTTGGGATGTGTCATGCCAATTCAGTCCATATTGCTGGGTCTTACAAACACACACTCAGGAAAAATGAGTCCTGTTGGGCCAGCCAATGCTAAAAGAAGTCACATTGAGGACAAGATGAGGGCAGATTGATCCCTGTGCTTGTGTGCAGTGTCTGCTGCAAGGTGTGATGTGAAACACACCCAGGTCACACGGGCTTGAAAGTGCCACAAAATTGAGTGATTTTCTTGCAGTGCTGGAAGAGCTCTCTACTGTTTTTTAATAACAATCATCTCTCTATTTCTGCTGAAAGAAAAAATAAAAATGGAGGTTCAGGGCAGCTGAGTGAACAACGTGAAGGACTGGCAGCAGCAGAACCAGACAGCACAAAGATTCACACCAGGGTGAAACTTGGGTTGCCTTGGAGCAGCTCTTCCAGGGTTGTACCAGGGCAAGTAGGGCACCTTCAGCTTCCAGGGAACCCTGGAGATCTTCTTTCTGGCTTACAACAGGGTCCAGCTTCCAGTAGCCACTCCAGGTAAGAGGAAGCCCAAGTGGTTCTCTAGTGCCACCTTTTTTTCTAGGCAATCCACCTTGATAAAACAAACATATATATGGCCCCATAATCTTAAAATATATTTTTAAAATTTTTGGTGTCAAAGAAATCTCCTGTGATAAATAATGTAAAGCATAAAGTAGGAAAATTAAGGCATTTATAAAATTACAGACAGGAGTGAGTCGTTCTGTGGGAGCTCTCCTGGACACTAAGCATTTCTCCTTGGATGCGTGTACAGTGATTTTAAGCAGATTGTATCTTCAATGCTACAGCCTCTGACATATAGTTATTACAGTTGATGCTGCGTGCAGTCAAAGCAAGATGTGACTTTTCTACTATACCATGCAAAGGTGAACAGCTCATAAGAAAAGATTCAAGCAGCATAATCCATTAGAGTCCATTTACAAACTAACCGATATTTTACAGACATTCAACAGACGCTCAATCAAATCATAATCTCAGAAACCTGCCAACAATAAAACCCATAAATTAAAATCAAGTTATATAAGCATGACTTGATGAACCTGATGTAATCTGATGGCATGAGATACATATCCTACATTAAGTAACAGATTCCCCTTCTTTTCTCTTATCCGTTAATAGTGGGGCAGTAAATGAGTAGCAAATGTTTTGTAGCCAGCAAACCTGAACCTGAACACAAGGACATTATTTTACAAGAGATTATTTGTCATTAATTTCACCTTTTTATTAACAAATTGATGGCTGAATAGACTTTCCATTAAAGGCAAGACAATCCTTCCTTCTGAAAGGCAGTTTGCAGTGTATGGCGTGTGGTAAGACTGAAGCAGAATGATCTTTGCTTCTGTGTGCTCTGTGCTCCTTGTAAGGAGCAAAGGGGTGTGTCTTGTGGCCATCCTCAGATTTTTCTTCTCTGCTACAACTGCAGACTCTGGCTGAGTGTTACTCAAGGGAGAACAGATAAGTTGCAAATTCCCTCCTGAACTCCCTCATGACTACCTGCAGGAAAGAGCATGTCTTTAGGAATTGGGTATCTTGCAGGAATTGGGTACCTTGTCTTCATGACCAGGAATTAGGCTTTAATGTATCACTGGTCGTGGCATAGAAGGTGAAACATGCTGAAGACAATGTATGAGTAGGTGTTTCTTAACAGGTTTAGGGGAGAAATTTCGGCTTTTGTGGAACATGAGGGTGCACAGGAATCTGGGGGCAATCACTAGTGAATGAGCTGCCTCAAATTGCATGTAAAGGGCAATCTTGGTGTCCTGGTTTAGGGTAAATTTAGGAGAAAACCCCTGAATGGGGTCCCTCTAGGGAACAAACCCAAACGGCCCCTCCCCACAACCAGTCTGGTAAAGAACCTCCTCAGAGGAAAGTGGAAAAAACTCTTTTACTTAACAAACAAAGTGCATACAAGTACAAAGAATGAATAATATGAAACAATAAAACCTCTCCTTCTGAAGTGAGATGGCAAATTGAGAAAGTCCTTGCCATGGGTGTAGCTCGGCTCTCTCTCTCAGTGCCTCTCCTCAGTCCCAGTCCCTCCGGCGCTGCTGGAAAATGCCGAGCTCCAGGCCCCGGTGGGCCGCAGGTGCAGCCCCCAGTGCTCCCCTGGGTTTTCAGTCCAGAGCAGGTTTAAACAGTCCCAACAAAAAAAAAAACAAAAAAAAACAAAACAAAAAAAACCCAAAAAAAACAAAAACAAAAAAAAAAAAAAAAAAACCAAACAAAAAAAAAAAAAAAAAAAACCAAAAAACACCAGTCCAGGGAACTTCTCTGCCCTAGCTAGCTAAAACTAGCTAAAAGCAAAAAGATCTCTGTCCTGCAGTCTCTCCAAGCCTCAGAAAACCCTGTCCAGAGAAGAATGTGCAGGAGTCAAGCAGTTCTCTCGAAACAAACTCCACACTTATCCTTGCTCTTAGAACCAGTCTTAAAGGCACAGAACTCAATATACAGCACAAACAGAACAGACAGTTGGGGATACAAGCATCATAAAGTCACCCCAGGACACTTGGGAGCATGTATTTATTACCTTGATTATATGGCTCATACACCTCCAGTGTCCATCTGCAGAAAAGGCCTGAGGGCTGCTCTTCCAGCTCTTTGCTTAGAATAGCAAATGCATCCTGACCCTGGAAAAGGAACAAATGCCCTGTTTCACACCCTGCGCTGCCCCATCCACCCCATGGTTCAGCCTGTAATTCGTGGAAATAATTTCACAAATGTAACCAGATAGTTGAGTAGACCTGATGAAGCTTAATTGCCAGACATTTGTTACATTTTCAGAGTGAAGAGCACTGCAGTCCGAATGCCTAAATTAATCCTGTGTTACCAGGCCACCTACCATGACATTTCTATGATCCAGCATAATGCAAACAATTAATTTGATTTCTTTATATCAGAAAAGCAAACCAAGAAATGGATGTCAAAGTATTGACCTGAACCTCTTCAAGAGATGAGGTTTTCTCTAAACTAAGGGACCTGAAAGCACCTGCAAGCTGCATGGACTGGGCAGACTCTCACTGGGTACGTTGGGGACAGCCGGGGAGGACCAGGGCAAATGCAGTCTGCACCTTCCCCTGACCTTCCCTTTCCTCTGGCTCACAATGTTTTATAGCTTGAGGGCTACAGCTTTTGTGGAAGACTGAAAAAGTGGGTGCTGAAATCCCATTGAAAGTAGATGGTGCATCCCTGTAGGTCTTAAATCCATCTGAAATGTTTGTGGTTGTGATGATGAAGCTGTTGAAATGTGTCCTGCATTAGGGTGACATGGTTCTTCCTGACCCTTAAAGATTACACCTAAAAATATAACCCTTAGGGATATTTTTAGAGGAACTCTCAGCTAGGAAAAAGACAAGCTCCTGAGAACAATAAGAAGAAACAGTTTGAAAAGGAGATGAGAAACACAATTCAATTTTACCTTTATTTAAAATTAGGATGCTTCATTTTAAGTAAAAGAATTTCATTCGTGTGCATTTTTTTACTTGTTTTAAACGGAAAAGGATTTGTGACTGACATAGGCTCTGTTCTGTTCAAGTGAGGAAAAGACAGCCCTATTTATATACTTATAATATTATCTAAGTGAAGGAGTCCCAGGTGGTGCAGAAGCTTTTTTCGTTGCCATTGTGGTTATTTTCAGTGGCCTAGCTTTGACTTAGCGTATAGGAAAGGCAGTGGATGCTGGCACACAGGATCCTTGCCCTGTGCCGTGGGACAAGTTGGGAGCTCCCATGTCTGGGGACCCCCTGACCGGGGGAGAGTCTTCTGCCTTACAGAGCTAAATGAGCTAAAAGATTTCCAAATGTTGTCTACGTGTGAAAGAAAGACAAACCTTCTCCAGATATGTTTTGCTAAGGTTCCGCTTCTCTTTTGAATGAGAAACCGCTTCAAAGGGATTGGCTTTTTCATCTCAATGCCATAGAGAAACAATACTCAATTCTTGGTACTGAATGTCTTCAGTTACCACAATACCTTGCAGGATATAACACTAGAAAGCTTATGCATAGAGAGGATAATTTTGGTTCATCGCCTCTGAATGTTCCCAGCCGCAATAGTGTGGTGAAAGAAGATGTCTTCCAAGAAGTTCACATTACTGGCTGGAGTAAAATAAAATAGCTATATTGTTTCAGCCAGCAATTTCTTCCCATTGTCTTCGCTTTAAAAACCGAGCATACTCAAAGGCGAAGGGATGTGTTTCACTACAATTTGAGAACTGTACTGTAACCAAATATTATCTTCATTTTGCTCCTTGTTTCATGTTACTTTTCGGTCCTTGAGTTCTCCAAAGTTCATCACTGTCTGTGACATTACTGTGACTTGCTAACTTTCTCATTATTTCCCCAATCAATAGGAGAACAATATATGGTGTTAGTCTGTATTTCAGTTGCCTGTCACTCAGTGTTTTATCTCCATTGATACTCCAGGTGCTGCTCACAGAAACCAAAGTAGCCTGTCTTGTCTTCCGCTAATCTTGAATGCCTTTTGTTCAAGAGGTGTTTTGTATTCATCAGTCAACTAAGGACTCATCCTGAAGAAGCCCTCAGTCAGCACATAGATCTCAGTGAAAAAGGAATATGCAGCTTGTGAAATATTCATAGCAAAAGGTACCTCAATCATTTTCACCTTTTGACCCTTTGAGGCTAAAAGGATTATCAGCAGTAAGTGGTAAATCTTCTGGATGGGAAATTTTCATAGGTGAAATACCTAGGTGAAATTCCTTTTAGCCACTTTTGGTATTAAGCCTATTCAGAAGGTACATTTATCTACCCACTCTATCTGCCACTACAATTGTGTCAAATTCAAAACGCTTTTAATAAAAGTCCAAAGTTAAAATGATAGTGATCAAAAACCTGGAAATAGCCAAGATTTTTTGAGAAATGAAAAAATGTCATGGATGTTCTCTGCTTCCTGCACTTCACTGGGGGCAACAAAGAGCATTTTTAGAATAGCTGTAATAAATACAGCATAGTATTATTCATACCCTGAAGTGTCATCCGGGGAATCAAGTGACAAGTCATCTCAATTTGTGAAGTTAAAGTCTAGCACAATAAGTGAGATTTTCTGATACTTACAGCCAGCTAAAGGAGAAAGATGAATGCTGATGATGGGCAATTAACTTGTTCAGGGATCTCCACGGCTAAGAACAAGGTTGCAAAATCTGTAGTAATGGCTTGAGGAATTATTGCAAATAGAAACAGTCTTCTGAAATTGAATGTCAGTTCTCCATATCTAAAAATATTAAATTTTGCCTACCTAAATAAATAAAATCTGTTTTGGCGTTAATCCATACAGTCCTATCCACTGTCTGTATACTCTAAGCAACAGGATCCATCCTTTCTAAACAGCAGATTAACAGCAGCAGACACGTGCTCCAAGGCAATAAAAATAAGCAATAAAATGCAGTATACACTTGGGCAGAAACAAGGACAAATTCAGGGAATCCTGAATTCACACCCTGAGGTCTACCAGGAAAAGGAAAAGTTTCTTGGTGGGACAATCCCATGAGAAGCGTCTGCATTAACAGCCCTGGTGTCAGGGCTGTCCGGGTGCATGGCTTGTCCCATGCAGCCCGAAGTTTTGGGTGACCCTGGTGTCACTGTGTAAAAGGCGGTCACCAGGCCACCGGCCAGCACTGTGGGTCATGCCCTCCACTGGCAGGAATCAGCACATGGCTGCATAATCGTCCCAGCGTAGAAGCAGCTCTTCTGGTGGCATTTCATCAATGAGGATGAACAGCCAGACTAACAACCATTGCTTAACAAGCAAATACCCGTGGCCAGGAGATAATACACCCTGAAACACAAAATCTGGTTAAGACCCTCGAGGATAAGTCATTGCTGTGCTCTCCAGAGAAAGGACAGCAAAGTTATCCAAGACTGCAGAGACTACCTGTGACAAGCCACCTGATCTGTGCTCCAGTTTCCTGAACTGCACATCTGAGTCAGCATCAACACCTTTTAAAAAATATTAACAACCCCCCTTTTCTGTAGGGAATTTGGCTTTCTGTGTTCTGAAGCACTGCTTTGGCTCCTGCTGATGAATACACATGTGAAGCATACACCACCAGTAAACAGATATTCTTATTGGATCAAATTTTACATAGAAATGGCCTTGATTTTGATAACACCTCTGCAGGTTCTTGCCATAGCTTGGAAACTACTTTGGAATTGCTTGTAGTGTGCCTTTTGTGCTTGAACGCCCTCTGCCTTTCCTCCTTTCATCCTAGAAGAATTTTTGGTTATGCAGTCACATGAGAAAGACTCCTTGAAAAAATAGGGGAAAGCAAAGACAATTAGTATACATAACAGGCCAAAGTCCTTGGGCCCACTCTCCTAAGTATTTTCTTTTCTTCAGGAAATGAACAGCATGTTTCAGTCCAGTGTGATTCTTGGAGTGCATGAAAAAATATGCTTGGTGGAAATAAATGGTAAAATGTTTTTCTCTTTGATTTCTGTTAGGAATATTCTTTCAATAGGCATATTGGATAGCAGATTGACAGAAGAATACTCTTGGTTGGAGGTATCCTTCTGGATGACAAAAGCATGCTTCCCTTCAGTGGTAAATCATATGGATGTAGCAACTATCAAGATTTATATTTTTCTTGGAGTCACATGTCATTGGTAAAGTTTTTCTCTTCCCTTTGGAAAAGCATAGGCCTATGGCTTTAAAATGAATTAACAGATTTCCAGAGTTATTTCAACACTGTTGCTGTAGGGGAGACATGAATGTGTTTCTCAAAAAGTCCCCAGCAGGTTCAACACTTAACTCTCTTTGAGATGCCAGTGTTTCCAGAAATCTGTCTGTGGCTGAAGTTGGAATATAAATGCTTATCCGGACACCTGGAGAAAGAAACATGGTCTGGGAGTCCAGCAGTTTTCCCAGACCCTACTGGGACTGGCTGCGTGAGTTACACTGGAAATCAGATCATGCTTTTCTGGATTAACCACTGAGTCTGAGCACATTGAAGCAGAAAGAAAGAGCTCTCTGAGGTCTGGATCATGCAGTAAAGTACATGGCTCCAGGACATCCATCCCTGATGTGCTCTCTCTGTAAGCTCCCTGGCATTCTGTAAGGAACTGGCACACCAAAGGGGAAAGCTCTACCCTGTACTGCCAGAGCAAAGAGCCATGGAGTGCCCAGCTCCTTCAGGAACTGTAAAAATTTCCCTTTCTGTGCCTGCTGAACTCTTCTTAGCTTGTGTCAGAAAACATGGGATAACTGATTATACTCTTGGGAGAGCTATATCCATAACATATGCAGAAGCCTGATATTCCCCAAACTCTGATTTTTTTCCCTTCATAATGGATCCAAGGCCTAGGATCTGTGTAAAATGTCAAACACCTCCTGGAAAAGCAGCTTCTACAATAGCAAATCTACCTTTGTTTCTCTCTCGGAGGCTTCAAAATATTCAATGAGCAATTATGAAGCCAATAAAAATACAGACAGGGAGGCACATCCTGCCATTAACTTCAAAAGACAATTAACAAACAAGAGCGCTCAGAGGGGAACCCCACAGCTCAGGGAGAGGTGGGGCAACACAGAGCCTTTCACCTCAAGGTCCTGGATCCAAATCCCATTGAGCTCACAGGCCAACACCAAATGAGTCCTTCCCCTCAGCCCAGCTTCAGGTCTACAGATCTGCTTCTTGCTAATTCTTGGGAAAATAAGCAGTGTTGAGGCATATGTCTGATCCCATTGGTTTCACTGACTGAAGACTCACACTAGTTAATGTGTCCATAGGTCTTTCTCTTTAGTATATACAGCTCTTGTCTGATTAAAAAAAAAAAAAAAAAAAAAATAAAATAAATAAACATATGATTTACCCATTAAAACCAGAAGTAGGAATTAACACAAACAAAACCGGTGATTAGAGCTGCTGATGGTAGGCAAAGAAAGTGTAAAGCACAGTATCAACAGCTCACTGTTGCCCCATAAAACAAGAAACATCCTTAGGCACAAACTTTACTATTTTAATTCTCAAGCTGAACAGATAAGAGCACATGCAAAGAGATTTTCCTTATAACTTTAATTAAGGTAACAAATATGAAAAGAGAAAGCAACACCTTGCTGTCACACATCCCTCAGTATCAAAGAGCAGCATTAGCCAGAAATGAATCACAGTGACCCTCTGCAAATGGGCTGAATGTTTTCATTTTGCATGCTGAACCAATTGAGTCATGAGGAAGCAGCAGCAAGATTTTAATTCCATATAGTACATCTCCACCTCTGAATTTATTTACCAAGTATAACATTTATTTAATGTAATTTAGTTCTAAATATTTAAAAGCTCACTTTGTTTAATATGTTTTCAAGTACAAGATGTTAAGTAATTATGGATGATGTGGTGGTCTTTTATTAGGTAGTTAATGACCATCTGGGAATTCAAGCCCCAAGGCAATGCCAAGGGCTTCTGAGTATTAGCTGGCCATTAACATAGTGGTAATGGACTAGCACACTCTACATGATTATGACTATTAACTAAGCATAAAAAAGTAACATTCAAATTAAAATAGGAAATTCAGGTTTAAGGCTTCTCTAGCATCCTTAATTTAATCAGATCATAGTGACCCATATGGCTGTCTTGTGCCGAACTGGATCATACAGCAGGGATTCAAGCTGGCATCTCCTCTGGCCGTGGCAGAGCTGGGTAGTCAGGTCACCAATGCTCCCAGGTGTCACTGTCCCCTTGTCACAGTCACAGTCTGGGGACCTGCTCTTGCTGGGACTGCTGCCATCCCAGTCCCCTTGCATCATCCAGATGTCGGTGAAACAGGAGCATGGGAGGATGCTGCCCTTCCCTGGCACAATGAATGGAGCCAAGAGGAATGCCTCAACCTCCTACCCACCCCTGGGGCTTGGAGGCTCCTTGCTGGACCAGCTGGCATCTTGGAGACTGGCATTACCCCAGAGCAATGGCAAAACAGGCTCAAGGCTAGGACTGTATTTCCCTACTGCACACTTTGCAGTCATTGCATTTTTCTGGCACTTTCTTTCCTCTTTTAATTAGGTGATGAAAGACAAAGATATTCATTGTGAACAAATCTTAGATAAAAAGGCTTAGTGCAGTTTAATATGCTCAGGCAGTGTTGCGGCTCATAAACAATACTTGGGAGAGGAGGTAAGGGCAGATACTGATTTCATTTTGCTGCTGGCTCGGTGCTGCACTTCTCTCAGGCAGGTATCAACACTGCTTTCACAGAAGTTAGAAGCAGAAAAGATCTATTAGATTATACCGTTCTCTTGACACGATAATGTGCTCTGTATAGTCTTGTATTGAGTTTGTTTTGCCATTGCTTGTCATAAAGTCTCTGCAGGCTTGAATTGCCATCATTTTACCATCAGAATGACATCTTAATATGGTCTCTGCTCCACAGAGTTGCCATGACATTACCATGAGATCATTAGACTATGCTAAGTCACATGAAAGAGAGAAAAACCTGATGTTATAGAAAACTGCTGTTGGGATTTGAAAATTTGATTTCTATTTCTTCATTGCACTACAGGTCTTTGGTCAGGAAAAATAATTCATTGGAAAGAAGAATTCATTGAATTCATTCATTGAATTTCAATGAATTCAAGAATTCATTGGAAATCGAATGGACTGTGATAATCTGTGAAAATGCTCTTTATTGTTATCACAAAATGTTAAAACATTTTTGTTAAAACAAAAATATCTTTATTGTTATTACAGAGTCCTTTAAAAAAAAAAAGAAAGTGAAAAATGTGCATTTTGCTCTGGGATAGAGATCTGATTAAAGTTAGGTGTAAACAGGCTGAAATAAAATGTTAAAACAAAACAAAAAAAAGAATCTTCGTCAAATAAGTGTTCTTCACAGAGAAGAAATCACAGTACATAAGGGTTTAGCTAAAGACTTTGCTCATTTTTTTTTTTAATGTAAAAGAAGTACTTGGAGATTTATTACCCATTTATTTGTATAGCATGGTGCATTCCCAAAAGACCCAGAGAAATGTGAGCTCTTACCAAGCCCTATACTTCTGAGGTAAGAGTTTCTCCACTGATGAATGCTCTGGGCTGAAATACATTTGAATAGGACATAGCAACTCTACAGGAATCCAAAGGAAAAAAAAAAATATGGTCAAGGTGTGTATATGTGCAAAATATTTGTAATGCTGTGTCCCTGGAATACACATGATCTCAAGTCCAGGAAAAAATTAAAAGGTTAAAAAAGTTGCAACCAAAGGAACAACAGGACAGTGCCAAGTGAAAGGTCACAAGACAAATGAAAAACACATCAAATGGCTCACCCACTGATGTGTTCTAATAGCAAAATAACCCCCATCAAAATGTTCACCATAAGTGCAGTATCAGAAACTTTTCAAAGAATGCATGAAAATATTGGCTTCCTAAATTAATCAAGTTTTATAGCTTGCTTGGAAATTATGGTCAGGACTTCTAAATAATAATGTACCACCTAAACTAATACAATTTCCCCTTGAAAGCACACCTTCTTTTCCAGTAATAGGAAGTGCGCTTATTGCTGCCACCACCCCAATTTTATGGCAGCCTATGTGCTCCTCTGTAGTGCCCAATACTAGGAATGATCTTGGCTTAAATTCTGTGTCCATTTGCCTTAATGATTTCACTCCACTGTGCAAAGGGGAAAGAGAAAATAAAGGTTTAATGTGAAATCTGAAAGCAAAGGGACCGTACTTTCTAACATTGTGTGCTATGCTCATCCAGAGTAATTATTATTGCTCATTATATTTCCATGCAGAAATCATTACATTTTATATCACAATATGCATTTTTTTATAAGTAAGCTTTAAACAAATTAGAATACTTAACATGCTTTTTGAACTTTTGCCAGATGTGTGCTCCCAAGCCGGTTCCTTCTATTTACATTGTAGCATTTATCCATTTCCAAATATGAGAAGATTTATCTATCAGATTCTGTGCAAATTCAGTACACAGATAATTTGTAAAAAGCTTTCTTTTTCAAAATGTTCTGTGGTTTTTCTAATCTCATCTCTTTTCTAATTTCCTAATCATATAACCTTGAAGTCTAAAGACACAGCCTGTGATAATCTGTGTAAACTGTCTTTATTGTTATCACAGACATTTATTAAAAAAAAAAAAACACACACACACACGCATACGCATTCAAAGCTGCCTTTTAAGTAATACTTTAGTCAAAGTTCAATCAGATCCACATTACTGCTACTCATCAGATAGAAAGTGTTTGCGAGCAGGAGGGGGATATTGACTTTAAAAATTCACTGGCGAGGCGTACAGAGCCTGCAGGAATGTCAAAACTCCAACCTGCATTTTGATGTTTTTGCCTCAGGTTAGTCTTGACTGACATGCTTGGAGCACTCTTGTTTGTGCTCCGGCATCCATTAACTGTCCTTGACTCAATGTTACACGGGCCTTTACGGTCAGCTCGGTGCCTAATGGTTACGGCAGATTAGATGCCACGAGGTGTAAGAAAAGCATACGCCTCACTTTAAGGGATCACATTGGTTGGTCCCTGCTTCATTAGGGGGTATTGTTTGATCCTAAATTAATGAGAGCCTGTTAATTATTATTCTGATAACTCTGCTTCACGTGGGAGCATGTCAGGCAAGTGGTGCCGTAAAGAAACAGAGTTCTGCAAAAGAAAACAAAATGTCAAGGTTGAGGCGTCTTTGAGTGGGCTTGGTTTACACATAAGGCATTTCACTCAAGTGCAGATGTGGCTAGATGCAGGGAAAAGAAAGTCTCAGCTGTACTTTTGTTCAACGTTAAATGACTGCCTTGCAAAAACAGCTCAGAGAGGGCTTATCAGTCCAGCATATAGACAGATGTATACATCCATAATCCCCTGCGACGGGCATTGCTGACTTTCCTTCTCTTTGACTTTGTCCTTCCCTGGTTTCCACAAAGTTTTTGAAAAATGATCCAATACCCACTTGCATTTGGGTTCATGGAAAGTCTCCCTTTCAAAATAGGGTAAAATGGGTGCTAAAGCAGTGTTAACATTAACAATAATTTTAATTATTCTGATGTCACTTACATTAATATATATATAGAGAGATCTCTACAGTAAGTGCTGACAGGTACAAATGTGCCCATAGAAATGTTTTTCTTTAACATCAAGCTTAGATAAGCTCCTGAGGTGCCTATATTCATTTACTGGGAAGTACTGAGATTAGACAGATGTCTCAATTTAAAAAGGGAGAAAAAAAATCTCATGCAGATGTGACACTTGTTCACCTGTGTTTTTCTGCCAGTCTATATAATGCTATCAGAACATAACCAGAGTTTTGATTTATACACCTCATTTGACATTGACTGGCAGCTCTACAGAGAACACACGCAAAGAGATGGTAATTTAAAAATATGGAGATCTTATTAGACCAAATAGAACTAAAAAAAAAAAAAAAAAAAAAAATCATTTCATTTTACTTCTTTTGAAATTAAATGGGGGGACAAACCACAAAAACTGAACATCTCCGCACTGAGGCGCTGGAAGTGCGAACCTGGACGGGGCCCAGGATGTGCAGATGGCCCCCGTCTTTGAAAAAGGCTGGGAGACGAATACCAAGTGCCCTAAATTCTAGCATTGGAAGGGCTTGACATTTTAATCTGACTTAATAGTTGAGGGCAATCTAGGTTATTAAATTGACCTCTTCCACTTATCTGAGATATTTCACCAGAGAGAGAGAGAGGGAGAGGTGTTCCTCACTGCTCTGTGGTTTCATGCTGTTTGCAGGAGGAAATGCAGAAAGTGCCTCTTCAGCTCTCCAGGTTATCCATGACTATGAAGTCATGCCTAAATTTAGCATCTTTCTTCCAGTTTGAAAACCTTTGCCTGGGCTCAGCAAAATTCCTCCAGTTTGAAAAGCTCTAGGCAAAAAGGGCAAAAAGGATTCTAAAATGAGGATCATTTTTTCTGGTAGGGTCAAAGTTGACTTCAGCCAGATAATATTACTGGCAAAAGCTTGGGGCTTGTGATATGGTGAAATGTTTGGAATTAGAATATGGCGCAGATATTTATAAAAAGAAAAAAAAAGAAATGAACTAATTAAGAAAAGGAAAGAAGCACGTGTCCCCATATAACCTGCAAGGATTTTGGTTAGGAAATGTCAAGAGGTCACACGGCTGGCTCCTTTTCTTTGCTAGACCATAAATTTCATTATCTTGAAACAATGTTTTTCTTTCAACAAATAAAAAGTCAAGAAGAAATTTGAATGCTTTAAGCACAAGGGTGGTGAGAAATGTCTGTAGATTTTTCTCACTTTTTTATGTCTTGCATTGCTGAAGCCACTTGAAATGTCTTCTGTTTATTTTCCCTTGGAGGAATTTCTACTGTTAGTGAATAATTCTCAGCTGACAACTCTTGAAGACCAGAAGCTTTCTTCCCAGCTGCAGAATTAAGCCACAAGAAAAAGCATCTTCTTTCAGCTTTCCCACAATATAAAGCCTCTCTGCCTCAGCTCTGGCCTAGTGGGTGGTCAGCTTAGTCTGTGTGGAGTTTCCAGGTTTTGGAAACACTACTGTCAGTAGCCAAGGTAAGCTCCCAGTTTGTGTTATTTTTCCTTGAAGTTTCCAAAAGGAAAAGTTCAAAATAAAAAACAGTTGAAATAGACAAAACAGTCACTCATTAGCTTGACTGTGAATTCAACATGTTTTGGGGTATTGCTGAAAATAATGCTTCAGTAGAGCTAAAGTCAGGCAGGTCCCTGGTCACACCATCTCACAAGAGAGTACAGAGCATGCTTTACACCAGGTGCAGGAACTGGAGTGGGAGCTGCAAGAAGAGAAGCAAGTTCTGCTTTGGCCACTTTCTTGCAAGCCTTCTTGCTTCTGCCTTCAGGTGCCTCAAAAAGTGCATGGGTATATCAGGAACTGCTGGATCAGGGTACCTCAGGTCTGCTGGGCCAACCTTGGGCTTCCTTTTGCAAGGTTTGGAACTGGGGGCAGGTGAGTGTGACTGTAAGCCATCACCATCTGCCAGTGCTTCTCAGTGCTGCAGGTGGACTGGTGCTAACCTGTGTGCAGTCCCATGGAAATGTGGGGGGAAAAGTGTATTCCTGATCTATCCTGAAGACCATGTGCTTAACAAGCAGAAAAAGCTTTTTTCACTACTTGAAAAAAGGCTTCCATAGCTTCTGGAGAAGCTCCATTTCCTAATGACTACCATCTTCTTGGTGCTCCAATGGAAGGCAAAACTTGAAGTTTCCAGGAACTTCCTTTGGATGAAGGTTTTCCTATATGCATAAAAGTATTTATGTGGACAAGAACAAGAGGTCTCTAATGAGGTTTGGTATAGTCTTGCTTCATATAAGTTGCAATGTGTGCTTGCTTCTTTTGGCCCTCAGTAATTGCATAAAAGAAATTTCAAGGTGACTTTGAGCCTTCCATCTCTTCTCGAGAGTGACACAATAAGAGAACTCAGAACTGGGAAACCTCGATGTATATACGTACAAATTTCTGAATTGCAACCTGCAGTGCTTTTGCAGCAGACAAAGACAAATCCTGCATGCACTTGTTGCTCCGTGGCACCCTCTGTGGAAATCACGTGCCTGCTGGAAGCATCCATGTGCAGAGGATTATCCTGTCTGGGGGCAGCTCTCGTTGCCGTGATGGGGGCAAGACCAGGCCAGTGTGCGTGGCTCCCACCTGGCTGAGGGCAGACGTGCGGGCTGGGCTCCGCTGCGTAGCTGCTGGCCCTCGACGTTTGATATGCTGCGGTCGAGTGACAGGAACTGGGATCTCCAGGGCTTTGCAGGCATTCATCACAGTCCACTTTGTTTTGCTATGAAGTTTCCTGCAGTTTTCAGCTCTGTTGGAGCTGCTGTGATTGCCAGATAAGTGTGTTTGGCTGTGGGTGCGGCTGAGCCAGAGGAGGGTGCCATTTCGGAGGTTTTGCTTTGGGATATTTATAGCTGGAGGAATAAGCACGTGCATGAGAGTTTTCCAGATGAAACACATGATTTCAGCGCACTATGGAGTTCACCTCGGTGTGAGATTAGCTGCTCATAGCGGATATGAATAAAAACAAAAGATAACTTAATTTGGCCGGCACTAATGCTGACCAGGAGTGCAGAGCAGCTCCTGCTAACAAACCACCCACCCATTAGTCTCCAATGTCACTGCTCGTGTGCAGTGCCCAGAAATGAGGTGATGTGTGGCTTTGGTGGTGCTATTTGACTCTGTCCTTTAATTTGCAAACCTTGCTTTCCCCTCTTCACAGTGGCACACTTTCCATTTGGGGGGATGCTGGTGAGTTGACATTAGCTTATAAAGCTGTGCCCGTGTCCCTTTCCCAGAATAAGGAAGAAAACTGACTTTGGCAAATTTGGAAAAACACTGAACAGAAAATCTTACATTTCTTGGCCAGATGTTTGTCATGAAATTATAAAGGCTCCTACTTCTAGGGGGGACTGAGGGGCTGAGTCATGGAGTAAGGAAAGATTAAACAGCAGAGGTGGCACTAGAATTCAGACAAACACAAGCTTCATACTTTTATTAACAGTGAGCAGGAGTTTCACAGCATTTTCCTGGAACAGTGACCTCTCAGTGCACTGCCATGGGCTGCTTTTAAAACTCCTGCCTTACTGGTATCTAAATCCTTAATTTGATCTGGCCCAACCATCTGCAGCAGCCTGGAAACTTAGTGCAGAAGCAATGTTTTTCAGGGCTTCATTAAGGTGTTAATGTAGGCAGAAGGAAAAGTGTCCACCACATAACTGTCCGTGAGCTGTTGAAAAAATAAACATATCAGCATTTTTATTGCTGTTATTCTACATGGATTCTTCTAACTTAACCCTGCAAACACTCAACTGGTGTTTTCAAGAAGAACTTAAAAATGGGCTACCTATGTCCTCCATCTACTGAAAGTACTGGGCAGTCTGAAATCGCCCATGCTGCCCAATTAAAGCTAGGTACAAGTCCATTTTTCAAAGGATGGCTTAAGTTAATCCTCATAGATACAGATGAAAGCTAAACTTCTGTAAGAAAATTTTGACAAAGGGGAAGTTGCTGTATGAGAGGTAGACACAGGAGAGATCACAGATGATAGAAGTAGTGCAGTTTAGCATATTAACGCTCATAAATTTTAAAGGTATATTTATATAAGGAAAATTAACTGTCCAAAGATAACTATTTAGGGAAAAAAAAAAAAAAAGAAGTTCTTCACTTTAGGGATCTTCTTGTGTAGCTGCTTTTTGAGGCCATTTCTACCCTGGGCTTCTATAACATCACTTGGGAATAAGTTGTAAAATTTAGTAGAGAAGCGCACGTAAAAGTAATTTCTTTTGATTCTGCTGCCTCCTCATTTTTTGTGTTATAGGAAATAACAAATAATTAGAATTATCTTCTAGTCACCTTCTCTGCATTTTTTAGGATTTTCTAAGCTTAGTTATTTTTCAAGAAATAGTCTGCATTGTTTTCTCTCTTCTCTGGTTGTATTTTCTCATGCTTCCCCATTCCTGCACTTGTGCAATTGAATATTTTTAATTTTTATATTTTGGAGGAGGAGGGGGAGTGAGAAAAGCTGCACTCAGCACAGAATGTTGCTGGTATTCAACTCATTTCAATTTTTCAATTATTTTTTACATTCATGTTTTCTGTCTGGCTGTCACTGAGGTTTTTCAAAGAAGCTCTGACAGATTTGTGTCCATGACTTCCCTATAAAAAATTCACAACTCTGGATATATATTTAAACTCTTATTTGTCTCATTCCTTATTGCATTTACTACAAATCCCACCAGTATTATAGGATACTCATTGCAGGTATTTGTTTCTAAAATATGTTCTATCTTGCCATCAGCTTGAAACAGATCCACAGCCTTATTCTTTCTGAAGAAACGATCTCCATTCACAGTTTTTCCTGAAAACAAGTATGGATCAGGCTATGTAAAAAGCTGCTTCATATAGACGTGAGTTTATTACTTTTTTTCTCCCTTTTTTCCCCTCTCCTTTTGCCTGGGAGTGGCTGCGTGTTGATTAAACTACTTGCAAAATTGCATCGGAGTTGCTGGATCTGACTAAATCCTTGCAGCGCCTCTGTTTGGTTTTTTGGGGGGGTTGTTTTTAATTTAGAAATAAATGTAGGCTATAGGAACATTTCCACTCCCTTTCCCTTTGGCATTTCTTTCCACACAGAGAGATGCTTCTTTTGAAGGTATTCTTCCAACACTAGTAGCTTCTTATGAGTCACTGATATCATGTAATTCTCCAGTTCTTCTTTTTGGCTTGTTCTGCCAGCACTGGAGATCTCCCTGATAGAGACTGTGAAAATATTTTAATGTTGTACATCTTTCTTTTTCTGGCAATTTATAAAGACAGTTTGTAGAGACTGTAAAAGTATGCAGTAGATGTGGGGATTGCATCTTCAACTTCTTCAGATGCTGTGAGTTCCCTCAACCTGTCAGATACTTATCTTGGATTATGCCATCAGTGACTTTAAGTCTGATATCAGTTTTCTCATTTCCAAAACCTGTCAAAGAAATGATAAAGCCAAAATTCAGTTCCTGTATGTTCAATATATATATGTTGCTATAATGACAAATTTATTGAACATATGTCTTGTTGAATATACCAACAATATAGTGCCTGAATTACACAAAAAATTATACATATATTCATATATGTTTGTACATGCATAATATGGTCATCAGCTCTTCTCCTGCATTCATCCTAATTCTTTCAGGGGCATCCATCCAATTACACCAATACTTTTCCATGCATTTCCTATTTTTTATCTCAGAATTTCTCGTGGATAAAATAAAAAGCCACTTCTCCATTATTCTTCCATCCTGCACAGGCACTTTTCTTCTGTTCCTCTGTGTTACAGGCACTTTTAAAAGGCTTAAGGACAGATTTCCATTGGACCCAGTGCAGTAAACATATTCTGGGTTTTCTCATCCAAAAACATCCTGGGAAAAGATCCTTACTTATTTGTTCTTGAGATATCTTTCATTTGTAATTGGGTAACACATTCATTCATAGGACAGTAAACTGGAATAAAGCCTACATTCTAATATGTTCCAAGTCTGGAACAAATAAATATACAACATCTCCCCCACACACACTTCTGCTAGTTAGCATGTGGTAATTAACAGTTGTTAAAATGACTAAAATTTCAAATGTGGACATGCTCCGTGAGAAAACCTCAGTGTGATTACACAGTGAGCCTTCTGTCAGAAGATAATAGGTATTTTTAGCAACCCCCGTCTCACTTTTGTATGAGTTTTGTCATATCCCAATCCAAAAAAAACCTAATCAACTTTGGATTCTGGCAGTCCTGATTTTCAATCAGTCAGAACATCAGCATTTTCACATTCCAGAGGATATTCACTTTGTTGTTTTCATCTCCATTTTACCAAGAGATGCTGAAATTAAACCATTCCAGATCCCTGTGATGAAGAGGATCTGGAAAGGGGTCGATGGGCAGCAGAGGGAGACCAGCTGCTGAGATACTGGGGGAAGAGGTTTTGGAGCAGCCATTTCTCTGATGCCTTGTGTTGCTTGTGTAGGTTGTGGGAGGGAGAACGCTTTACTGGGGACAGGAGAGAGGATTCTTTAGTGATTTTACTCCTTTTGTATAGGTGGAAATACCTACCAAAATGCACAGGAGCAGAAGTGCAGGTTCAGATCTATGAGATAAAAGTCACATTGCACTGGTCTGAGGCATGTCCATTAAATAATTCAGGAGTTTAGAAGACACCAAGAGAAATCTCTCCTTCCAAATCGGTTCATTTTGGATAGCGTGATACAACAACCAACAAAAGGGATGTTTTCTGCAGAGGACAGTAGTGACAAGTAAGAAAATGCAGCAGGTTTGTGATCAGAAAGTAATTTGCTTTTATTTGATTGCCTTTACCTGAACCTGGAAATCTTTGATGGACAAACTGGCCTGACAGTGCACAGAGGCATTTCAGGTTCTGCCCCAGCAGGCAAAGGACAGCACGGCACTGTTAGGAAAGACAGCAGGGAAACATGGAAAGGTGCTGTAAAAGTGAGAGTTAAATAGATTTCTGACCAGTAAGCCTGCCCTAGCAAGGCAGCTTTTGAGGCTCCATCCCAGCCTGAGTGAGAGCCGCTGCACCAGGACGGCAGTGGAACGAGACTGGCAATTATCACTGGCACTTTTACAAGTGAGGAGCTTATGGGGCTCATGTGATACCAAGTGCTCGTTGTGCACTGAGCAGTTGTTCTGGAAGCCTTGGCTTTGTTTTCGCTTAGTCCTGAGAACAAAAAAGAAATGTTGCAAGGAAAGTGCAGAATGAATCCAAAAAGAACAATGGAATTGTGCTCGATTTGTTTAATTCTGAAATCAAGGTCACTTAGAAGTACTACAGCTTTTATTTGTTTTATTGGGGTTTTTTCTTAAGGATTTTTTTTTTTTTTTTTTTTTTTTTGGCAACATCTTTCTTTTCATTTGACGGTTCTGTCATCCCAGAACTGTATAGGTTACTGATCCTGCCTGTATTCAAAGCTGTTATTAAGTGGAGTCTTTTAGATTTTAGAGAAATGATAATGGTTCCAAAGATGACAGAAAGTGGCAGCTGGTGACAAAAAACCCCCTTGATAAGACGACAACAGTAAATCAAACTACTGCCACTTTTTCGTTTCATGTTTGTTAATACCACCTCGCCTTTTGAAGTTTAAAGCAAGGTTCAAAAGAGCCAGGTGCTGAATCATAATATTAAAGCAAGTAAGGAGCTCCATGAAAGAGAGGAGATCTGAGAGGGGAAAGCAACAAACACGGCTTTCAACTGCCTTTTGTCGGCCTTTCTGCAGATGTCACCAGTTGTTATCCCCAGCAGAGGCTTCAAGCTTGTAGCAGTGCCTCTGGCTGATTCCAACTCAACGTTTCAAGTGTCAATCAAAAAGGAAGGACGCAGCTTAGGTCCTGGTCATTGTCCTGTGAAAAGAGCCAAGCATTTAACATTGATTTAGCTCCCTCAATATACAAAGATAGAGCCAGCTTTGTGCAGCAAAAGGGCCTTTGGCAAGGTTGCTTGTAGAGCAATTCCATCGCATCCGATGCTCCTTGGTTTAGCTGTCACACTGCAGTGTCTGGAGTCCTATGAAAAGTTATTCAGGAATGAGTGAGCAAATTAAAAAGAAATAACATGCTCTCCTAAATAGCAATGCAAGCTATAGAAAAAGCTTTTAGCATCATATAGCCCCGGAAAGCATTTTTAATAAAAGTATTTTGTGATTTTAAATGCCTTTTAACAAGGAGAATAAGGTGTTTTAGGACAATAGGAGGCCCTTGTGAAACCCATCTCCATTGGATCGGATAAGCAATTGTACCCACAGTGTCTTGGCCAGGTACTTGCTTTTTTTGCTTTCAAGGCGCTTACATTCACTACCATCCATCCACACACTGCATTACGCTTCCATAAAGGGGTGAAAAATGCTCCCAAACCCGGTGATGACAAAAAGGCCCTGCCTGAATGCCAGAGATGTCCCCCACTCTGACCTTCCCATCCTTTCTCATGTCAAGTCCTGCCTGCCCCTCATATTTCTCTTAAAACACCTTGGCAATTATTTCTTTCTCAGGCATTGCTCTGCCCACCAGCTCTCACAGCCATCACTGACAAGCCCCGCTGGTCACACAGCACAGTCATGGAAATGACAAGTCAGTTGCTGGCCACCCTTGGACCATTTTGGCATAACTCTGGTGGGACCATTACCACAAATGTGGCAAAAACCCCATCTTTGTCCCTAAAAAACAAAGTAAAACTGGGTGAAACACAAATAAAGTATTCCTGTTGTTTTAAGAAAAGTGAACACAGATACCCTTTATACCTGGAAGTAACGTTAAATTTGTGAGGAAAAAAATCACTGTCATGGTGCCTGCACGTGTGGTTCCTCTTTATGGGGTTTTCAGTATCTTTCCATTCAAGTTCAGTGTGCCAGGCTGAGCAACAGGCTGACCTGATATCACAGAGTCAAGAGTCTGGGTCCAACAAAATTCTTGGGCATGCAGCCAGCTTCAATGAGGTGAGGAAAGAAGTTTAAAGATGGGAGAAATATTCCCCTTTTGCAAGGTCAGTATTACTATTAATTTCTGATTTGCACAATTATTATTTTTCCTCACTGTTCTCACCCTTTCCTGTGCAGAAACACACATAAAAAATTAATGAAAATTCTCATGAGAATTAGAACCCTTCAGTAACACAATGGTAGAAGGTTCTTTTTCAGAAGCTTGTTTCCCCTCTTAAAGGCAGCTTTCTGGTAATACCTTCCCAAGCCAAACCCACACCAACCAGTTGTACTTAGCTGCAGGGAAGGAGCATATCCCTGAAACCAGCCATGCATGGTGGTGGTCTTCCTGAATGTGGGACTGGGGTACTCCTGATGAAGGAGCCTCATTCCTGCAGATTGCTCATGCAGCTTGTGTTATCTGCAGTTTAGAAATACTCTAACAGAGGATCTCATAGGATTGGGTGTATTTTTAAATCCCTGTATCATTATGGACACACTCATTTCTGCATTCCTCTAAAGGCATTTCCAGCAGTCCCCATAGCTGGCACTCCAGCAGGCAGCTTAAGAAAGTGTCAGTCTCTTAGTTCAGGGACATTTGCACTTTTCTAAACTTTCATTGGGATTTTTAAACACTTTTCATTTGATCTAGATTACATCCTTTTCTTTTGCACTCACTTTCTGTCACTTGCTCAGAAAATGTGCTGGTGGAATTTCTTCCTGGCTCCTCGAGTCAGCAGTATGAGCTGTACCAGGTGTTCACCTGCAATTTGTTCTCCCAAACATTTAGAAAAGGAGGAGACAGATAGTGACTTCCTGCATTGCCACGCTGGTCTTCCCAGAATATTCCACAGGCAGCCCAACACACACTTTGAACTAAGGGTCAGTGAGAAATCAGGGACTACAAATCACCGATGAAAAGGAAAGCTCAAATTTTGCTTGCATTTTTCTAAAAGGCAACAACTTGTTGAATATTTTTGAGCTCCTAGCTAACAGGGACACAACAACAGCAATCATTTCGAAAGAGCATTTTGTTGGGTTTTTTAGAACTTGTTTGGATAAACGTTCCTGGAAAAAGGAATCACATGAAAGAAAATATGGAAGCAGATGTACATGGACGTGTGTATATGTCTGTGCATGTGAGAGGGAGAGCAAAACAAAGGCAAAAACAAGCGTTACAAAGCAAAGCTAAGAAGCCGAGGGCTTCAGTGATCCTAATAAAAGCCACTAAAGGTCAAATTTGTTTACCAGCTTGTCTATATAAGAAATATACAGTTAAGGTGTAGAGACAGTTTTACCATTTCATCACAGTAAATAATGTGGAGAAAAACAACCGTTTAAAAATGAAGCAAAGATCAGCTTGGTCGAAGTTTCAGTCAATGTATCATTCACACCGTGGGGTAGTGAAGCAAGGGAAACAGGGCACAGCTATCATTTGTGATCTTAGTGGGCTCATCCATCCAGGATAATTTTTTATCTTTGCAGTCCCTGGTTTCCTGTGTATGCTTCTCATTGTGCTTTTCCAGTAGCCCACGTCCCTTCTTTCCTTCCTGGGTCAAATTCAGGCTTAGTTTAAGCAAATGCACTTTCCCTGAAGGTATCAGATAGGCCTGGCCTGAACAAGGACAAGATTTGATGGACCACAGATGGTGAGTGGCTAGTGAAGGACTGGTGATGCACTTTCAAAACCACCTTTGTCTAACCATTCTTGACCCTCCGGGAACCAAAATATCTCTCCAACAACTTTGCTGCCATGTTTGCTATTCCCCCATGTGAGTATGATTTTATGTCACTCCCCACCCACAATAGCTCATTTCTGTCAGACCTCCTCATCCTGTTCACTCTAAGCCCTCCTGCTCTTGATGTGGACACGTTTTTAAAGATCACGTATGTGAGTCATTCATTCTCCTCAGAAGTCAAAACAAAACAAGTGACAGGAGTCATTTTTTTCTGAGCAAGTAGACATAAGTACCTCGCCAACCAGTTTCAAATCTTCTGGAACAGCAGTGCCACATACCATTGCCTGGGAGGTCATGAGCTAATGCATTTGCATTCTTCAGTACTGTGAGCATAATGTTTCTGGTTGCCTTTGTATTCCTTGGAAATAATGGCTTCTAGTCGCCACCGGTTAATCAGTGCAAACAGACTATATTCCCAGCTACTTCACTAATGCAGGAACTATTGTGCATCCAGATGCTCCTGCCTTATCCACATAGAGTAGCTGCCTAAAGTGTTTCATTGGAAAAAAATGCTACAGTCCAGAGTGTCAGGTATGTAGCCTATACAAATTAATAAATAATTTTGTTTATATAAGGATGCATTTTTTTATTATAATCAAGCAATATCATCTTGCTTAAGTGCCCATTATTACAGGCTAAGGGCTATGGTACAAAGAAATCTAGCTTGTTTTTGTTTTAGACAGTGGAACTCTGCATTTGCACTGTGTCTTTATTAACAAAACCTCGGTATATATTGTCTATAGGGAGCACATTCACTCATCTTTCCCACTCAAAACCTCTTTTCAATCCAGTGATTTTCATACACCTTCACTGATGGCAGATTGCAAAATCTAAATTACAGGCATTGCCCTCTTTTTCATTTGTCAGGCAGCAGGTTTTTGATGACGTCTCCAGCCAACATTTTCCCAAGTTGGTGGGACTACAGGAAATATCAGTGCCTCTAATAACAATTATTTTCAGTGTCTCTAACAACTATGTCTCAAATTTGAATGTTGTTTTCAGGGCTACCAGGAGTCCTCAATCCCAGACTGAGCCATCTTTGTAATTAAAAATGTAAGTGTTCCAAAATTAATAACCAAACCTGGAGACTCCATGCCACGATGGACTCTTCTGATCACTATGCCCACTCACTGAATATGTCTCAGTGGCAGAACTGTTTCTAAAAGCAAGGAACCACCAGCTTCAGGCACCTGCCCTATTTCAATACCAGTACCAAAAATTAAAGAAAACAGACATTTTTTTCCAGGACCATCTCTGTTTATCTGTTACAACATAAAAGCATACAACATAAAAGCAAAGGAAACACCAAAGGAGTGTATGTTCACTAGGATAACCCAGGCTGGTCTGTGGGGTGCATGTGTTCCATTGCTTCACTAGTGCAAAGAGGATTGACACTATTGCTAAAGTCCTGATGCTCTCATGATATATTTGAGGTGTGTTTTTGCAGAGAGACAATATGTTAAGCCAACAGATCTACCCACAAATCATCAGGCTCACAACCACTGCTCAGACTCAGTATCGGTGTGTTCTCTTATTGCAGCTGAAACTGTTCTGTGAATGAGATCACATTCACAGACAGTTTTGGCTGCTCTAGAACAGCATTTTCATCTGATTCTTTATTTTGATCATCCCTATCAGATGTATCCCCTTATGGCCACCATCAGCAAGCCACTGCTTCCATGATAGGCATTAGACATTTAAGTTTCTCATATGTTTGTCCCACACTTTTGCTAGCTTTTAGAGTCTTTGAAATCATACCTATTTTCACCATCCTTCTGCCTGCCAGTGTGTTGCGACCTGAATATTATCCTTGCATTCCTCCCTGACTCCTTATGTCACTGCTCATGTAAGTAGCCATGACTTTAAATAACAAGGTTACAGCTCGTGTTAGTCCGTGTAAGTGCAAGAAACATGTGCAGGCAAACTCCTCAGAGAGCTGATAGGCTTCTGCTCAACCTTTCTATGTGACAGCATCAAGCCTCAGTCAGTCCTTTCCCAGTGAATTTGCTGGGTTTGTGTTGTGCTCTGTGATATTCCCTTGCCTGGGACACCAACACTGGACTGGGGCTTTCCTGCTGCTAGTCATCTTCTTGCAATTTCAGTATTTTTGAGATTCATCTGTCTTCTGGACTCTGTACCTTTAAGGTTCAGGACTGGTTAGGTTTTTGTTATATTTTTTAATTTCTCTAGAATCACAAATATAAAAAACTTTTCTAAATATACATGTGAATAAAAGTTGTACGTTCAAGGTGTTCACAGATATGCAGAGGGAAAGCTCTAGGAAATGCCTTGGATGCTCACTAACATTTGAAGTGCGATTAAGGCTGTAACTGAGACAATATAAGTCTGTCACAGAAAGCTGCATGCATATACAGTCTTAGTATTACATACATGAAGAAAGTCATGCACATGTCTGCTTGAAGATCAGACATTAACACTGCTTTTAAAAAATATTGATCAAGAAAAATAAAGTTGGTAATGGTTAGCATGTGTCATTAATGTAACTTTTTTTTTTTTATTTAAAGTAACATTAAATGTACCATAAATATAACTATTTTATGCTTTTGTCAGCTTGATTTTAGCCCTCCCCCCTTTTTTATTTTTATTCAAATTTTTGATAGTCAAAGTTTTTCTGCTTGTGGACCTGCAGCAAGGTGGCACAGGCTACAGTGTGCTAGGATATGTGTAACACTGTGACAGCCACATCTGCAGGAACAGCAAACTAGCTCAAACACTGGCATCACCAGTTCAGTTCAGCTGAGGATCTGGCCCATACTATGTTTATTATTAGATGGAATGGACGAGAGTATATTCATTTTCTGCTGAACTTTTTGATGGCCTTGCTCTTTCTTCCTTTCTTTCCATTTCTCATACCCCATCCAAAATTTGTGCTGCAGAAATTCAATGTCCCTGTTGCTTTCTTTCACTTGAATCTTAATTGCACAGCCAACCAGATTTCGTCATGGCTTATATGCTCTTCCACTTGCTATCTGTAATCACTGTCATTGTGCAACTCAAAGCTAAGTCAAGAATTGTTGCCTTTTTATGGCTTCCTCTTTTATATATGTTGTGTTGGAGAGCGGTCGTTACCGCTTTTTTGTCATTATTTCTGGGCTTCACTCCATTAGCTACTGAACAGGCCTTCTCTCATTGCTTTCCTTCAGTAAATACTGTAACATTCAGCTTCCTTTCAGCCTTGTGCTTTTAAAGAAAATCTTTGTACAATTAAAGATATGAAATTGCTAAATACAAGGCTGCATTCATTGTTCTCCCTTTTTAAAGGTTTAATCACACTTAATGGCTCTCTTGAAAACTTGAATTTTCCATGTGGATGGTTTTACCCCGCTGAAAGAGTTTGCTAATATACTTTTCAAGTGTTTTCGCCTTAAATGAGCTATTCAAGAAGTTTTGTGCAGAATAAGATTGAGGAAGGATATATCCAGAAACAATTATGGAAAGTATCCATTGGTGGAGATTCATAACCTCAAGCAGCAGCCAGAAATATAAAAGAGAAAATATAGTCCTGTCCTAGTGTGGAGGAAACATCTTGAAATATCTCATGTTCCTCCTTTTGGACCACTCTCAGAGCAACTGGTGCTACATATTGAATCCTCCCAAGATGCAGCCCCTGATTGCCATGTGATAAGAACTGAACATGGTGAGAGCTAGGCTGAGTATATATCCCAGTGAGGTGACAACTTTGGTCCCGCATGTCTCAGTCCAACCCTAACCGGCAGCACATTCTCTGAGAGCACCTCTCTGAAGTGCTGGGAGCTGCAGTGCTTCCTGCTGCAGGCTGGAGTGTTGTTGGTACAAAGAGAGTAAGTGCACATCTTTACTCAGTCCTTGGCAATCAATTTTCTGACTGTGACTGACCAGCCAAAAGCATGCAGCCACCCCTACAGGTTGGACATCAGCGTGCTGTCTGACTTTGAAGTCTTGCCATGGCTATTTATCACATCTAGGAATGAAGCCATGAGCTCTGGAAACTTCTAAATGCATCCATTTACTCAGAGGCACAAATTTCTTTGGTTTGTCCAGTGTTTCTGTCTTGACAGTCAAAGCCATTCAGGGTATTGGCCTTTGCCTCCTGAGATATCACATCTCCTTCCACCAACATGACCTCCCATGACATCTGACGGGAACAATCTGGACTGTGAACCAACAGGGAAAGTTTGTGAGCTTGTGCAATGAAATCCTCACAGCTTATGGAACTAGACTTCATTATTTGCTTTTATGCTTTCTGATAGCCATTTATCCCAATATATTCAGAAAAAAATGTTCATTTCTTTTTGGCAGACCTGTCCTTCCCCAAAGGTTTTAAACAAACCTGGAGATTCCCAGTGCCATTTTTTTATGCACGAGACCTTAAACAAACCAAGGGCAAACCTTACGGGAAATCTTACAAACTACATGAGAAGTTAGGAGGCAGAGAACAAAATAATCTCTGCTATTTTATTTATATTTCTAAATAATTGGCAGCTGCTCAGCTACTTTGGTAATGGGGTCCATACAAGTAGGTAGGTACAGGTCTAGTCAGATGAAGATTATAAATTAAATGTAGTAGCAGTAATATTTCATCTGTCTGTCTCAGGGCTGATACCACAACATAAATCCTGAGATACTTTAGATTATATATATGTGATATGCCAATCTTTACTTAAATATTTTGGAGCTGCTCCCAATAAAGTTAATGGAAGTAGGATCAGCAATTGCTCCCATGCTATCAGTGAGTCTTCACTTCCCATCAAGCAATTCCTGTGTTGTATTACATTGACACAAAAGCCTCATTCTGATGGTCTCGAAGTCAGCAGGCTTTGTTTGAACAGTGGGAGCCCTGGTAGGGAATTAATGCTTTAAACTGAAGCTCCCAGACTGGATTCTCGTGGCTCAGAGCCACTCAACCTCATTGCGAGTGCTCTGTCCTTACTGTAGTGGGTGTAAGAGCACTCAGCTCTCGAGAGCTTTTTGCCTGGGGAGACCGAGGGACACACACAATTTTACATCATCTTTCTGCTCCCCTTGCAGCAGTTCCACTCTGGAGCCCTTTCAGGCTCTGCTTGATGAAGGGTTATCAACATCTTTGGGGCAGCCCTGCACTGGGCTGGGCTGAAAGCAGCACGACATGCAGCCTGGAGTAGCTGCACTCAGTGAGGAGCAGGAGGGGCAGCAAGGACACCCCAGCACCACCACCAGTGGCTACAGCCATTGTACACAGTCATTTTAAGTGGAGTGGTTTCACTTCACTCTCAGGATTTGCTGAGGTTAGGAATGGGATTGCCTAGCAGTGGGGATGCAGACCGAGTACCCAAGGAGCTTCCCAGACAGGACAGACACTTAAGGCAGGAGTCAGCTGTATGATCACTGACTGCTAATGGCCCAGTTTATCTAAAAGCCCTCTTGCCATTGATAAAGTTGAATTTTCAGTCCAGGTATTTGAATTATCATTGACCATGAATTCCATAACCAGTGATATGAACCTGAATAGCAAATTCTGCAGACCCGTCTATCACTTCTGGATTTGCTACATACAAACAAATAACTAGGGAGCAGAGACAGGATCAGGTTATGTACGTAACCAGACCTTATGGAGCACGGGTTCTGCATTTATGAAGAGCCAGTCACAGAAGGTCCTTATTCAAAATTATGGTAAACAGCAAATACAAACCAGCATTTTTATTGTCAACTGTGTGAATAGAAAAAAGAAAAACCCAGGCTTTAGAGGCTTCATTGGGACCCACATTCTGTTATTTCTGCATATCACCTGGTACCTGAAGTGGTCCTATCTGGTCGCTGGCACAGCCCACAGAAGTCCCAGCACACCCTGAAGCATGTGCCCCACTTCCACTCAAGCCAAAAATGTGCTTTGAGAGAACAGTAATTTTGAGCACTATGCTAAAGCCTGCTGCCAGGTTTGCAGTGGAGAGGTAAATCAGCACTCAAGGTGAGAGGCAGAACCCAGGTCTGTGACTTTTCCCTCAGAGAGAGTTAACCAGTACAATACATTGTCAGGCTTCTTACAAAGGCAGTAGCACTCACTTCCCAATTCATCTTGAAGTGGGTATCATCAAACGATGCCTTGTCTCCTTTTCTGGTTCCGGTTTTCTTGTAAGCATTGCACTGGAAAATGCTCAGTCCTTTAGCGCCTCAAACCCACTGGGAACGTCACATGAGGACGTCTTTAAAAGCCATGTGATGTTCTTTCAGTTTGTTTTCTTAAACGCAGAGTGTCTCCAAAGTTACTGATTAATTTCACACAGCACAAGGAGGACTATTGATTTCCCATGTCTGCTTCTGACCCTTTAAGATATAAAAATGCAAATGCATTGCTTAAAGAGAATATTTATTTACTCCTTGTACCTGCTATACAAAAGGAGCTTCAACGCAAAAAGCAGCTTTAGCTGGATTTGTTTTAATAAATGCAGCATGTTTAGTATTTCACTGAAACAATATGCTAACATACTAATTTCTGGCTATTTCTCATATCACACTCCCCCTTTTCTGCTCTGTACTCCGTGGCTCTCCCAAACTGCCACAGCACACACAGAGTGGTGGACCTGCAACTTTGCTGGCATTGTTTATCTTCAAAAGACAAATATTGTGCCAGTGTTAACTTCAATTAGGAGACTTATTTGACAATCTGACTACTCCATCTGATGCCTCAAGGGCAAATTTCAGCACTTTATGAAAGATGTTGGCCAAAGACTGATCTATATGAATAAAATATAGGGGAGAGAAGTTTTAATGAACACTCGAAAACAAAACTATCAAGAATTAATTGCAAATATTTACATGCAAATAAAGGGGTTGGTTTATATCTGTGAAGGCTGGCGCATTCAGAAAGGAAGCTGCCATTCTATCCTTTAACTCACCCTGCTGTGCCTCTGTATTGCAGGCGTCTCTGGTGGAGTATAATCGATGCCATCAGAGGGGCAGTGTGCAGCCCCTACGGGATGTGGACCCTGCAATCCCATGACAAGGAACTCTGCCCACCAGGAGCCACACAGGGGGGCTTCACCTCACCACATCTCCATGGATTTGCTCTGTGTTTGATTTTCACATACATTCAAACACCTGATAGAAGTTTTTTGTACTGTGTTTTGATTACTTAACCATTCTCTACTTGCAGACTATTTCCAGAGCGTGTAAAAGGCTCCTGTGCTGTTCTGTGCAAAGCTGTTTCCATCGGGCAGAAAGTCACCTGCGGCAGAGAGCTTGCACAAGGCCCTGCCCAGCTCAGGAGCACAAAGGCAGCTACACCTGCACCCCTTGCAGCTTTCACTCAGCTGAAGCTCCAGGTGCCTTCAGCAGGAGGTTTGCCGGGGTGCAGGCTGTGCTGTCTGCTCCTCGCTGCTGCTGCGCGGGCACTGGGGAAAAGGGACTGGCACATCACGAGGAAAGGTCTTCAAATGGCTTCTACAGCCCCACTCAGGTGCTAACAACAGGGATTGTCCCCACTCCTCTGGAAATCTGGAGCTGGTGTTGGCATCTCTGATAGGGGAAAACCATGAAAGTAGAGGCATTTTTCTGTCCAATCTACAGTTGTTCAGCTGGAAGGAAGAGCAATGTCTTCAGTACGGACTTGAAGATGTCACAGAGAGAAACCTGCACAGGAGAATGGGTCCTGACTGTCTGCAGCTTCTCGTCTCACACTCCTACGGAATATGTGCTCAGGACATGCACTGAGACTCCTCAACAACACTGGCATCGGAGCAGCTCTGCCCCAAAATCCACAGGGACGGATGCCACAGGCTGGACCACTGGCCTGTTTAGCACCGAGAGAACTGCCCCCAACAGCAGGCAGATAAAACAGAGACAAAGGTGACACTGTAGCACAACTCTGAGTGATAAATTCTTTTTTCCCCCCTTTCTCTCAGTGTCTGGTATGCTGCTGCTGAAAAGGTCTCTGTTCCAATGAGGCCACAAAAGCTGGAATACTTTTCTGAACCAGTTTGGTCATAATTGCAAGCTGGGAATTATTCTCACGAGAGTTTGGGCCTGTGTAAATTATTCAGAGGAGACATAGCCTTGCTGTGTAAGTCTTAATTATCGTCTCTAGTACTTTTTAGGAAAGATACCACCTCTCATAGCTCTTTTAAGGTCAAGTAAATACCCCAGGCCTGATCCCTAGATGGGACCCCGCACATTGGTTCCCAGGCAGTTTCTATTTGTATTTGACTGTTCACCCACCCTTATTTCACAGCCAAACACGCGAGCAGCTTTTTTCTATAGTCTTTAATTCAAAGGTCTCTTGAACTACGGCAGCTGGGAATGTTCTGTTGGAATGACTTTCTGGGGGAAAAAAAACATGCCTTTAATAAAATCGGGATATCTTTTTTATGGGAAAATTTCAATTTTGCCAGAAATTTCTGATTTGCTATTAGGAAAAATCAAACTGATGACTCCGTGGCTGCTTGGCTGGAAGGCTCCTGTCGATTTTGTTGTCGTCTGCAGGGAGAGAACAAAATTGACAATAGTCTTCCAGGCAGGCAGCTGGGGAGATGCAGCAGGTCTGGAAGAGGGAGGAGGGGAGGTTGAGTGCCCTGGCGCTTTGCCGGCCCTGCAGCCCAGCTGCCTCCCCAGCAGCCAGGCTAGGGGGAAGGCGAGGAGAAAGAGGAGGAGGAGGAGGAGAGGCAGGCATGGGGCGGCCAGCCTGCAGCAGCCTGCCGATGAGGCTCCCGTCGCTCTCACTTTTTGCCAGGCAGCTGGCAAGCCCCAAGAAATTCCAGTTTGCTTCCCCTAGAAGAGATTTTTTTTTTTTCCCTTTTTTTTTTCTGGAGAGCATTTAGTAGGAAAAAAAAGAAAACTTAAAAACAAAATTTAAAATCTCACAGTTTAAGGGGGGGCAGTGAAGGGTGAGGGATGATTTCAAAATTATTGTTTTCTCATGAGAAGGTATTTCTATGGTTTACACAGCTCTACCTTACACCTGGTACTATACTGGTGGAGAAAAAAAAAAAACCAACAAACTTCTTTTCTATTTTTCCCTAAGAAGTACAATGCAGGAAATAAATACACCTGCGTGGCCAGTAAAAGAACACCACCAGTCACACTTAAGATCGATTTGGATAAGTCACAGAACAAGGGTAAATGTCTCTCAAGGTGTCTGGTGAAAGTAGTGATTCTAAGTCAAGCAGCAACACTGCCTTTACCAACAAAGCCAGACCCCAAAATCCCCATCAGCCCTGTGCCTCTGTCCACAGTTAAGCAACTACCAGAGAAAAATCTTTCAAAACCAAAAAGAAAGTATAAATACATTGGCAAGTTCAGTTTGATGCTGTTTGAAAGGGCTGGTTAATAAATCCTAAAATTCAAAGATATTTATGGAATTGGTCACAGACCAATAGCAATTACATAGACCGAGTACAAGGCATTGAGTGTGTCTTGCTATAACACAGACCATAAACTAGAAGCTGAGCCCACTGCAGGCTGTTTTGCGGGCTGTGAATCCTCTTCCATTGTGTGTTTGTGTGTATTTCTCAACCTTTCTGAATGCGTTCAAGTCAGCTCCTGTTTATTCCACACTCACAAAAAGCACTAGAATCTGAAAATATAATGACAGGAGGAAAACACAGATTCACTTCCCGACTCTAAAAATATTTAGCCCCAGTAATGTTTTGAGGCCCTCTGAGATTTCACTCACAAACACACAAAAAGCACTCTCATTCTTGCAAGGCTCATTATTCTTATGATACTAAGCAGATTTTTGTAAAAGAGAAAGACCAAGAGTCATGAAATCTTTGAATGATAACATTCAGTAAATCAGAGAAAATATTTCTACAAGCACCTTGAAATAAATAATTTTGTAAAAAGTTAAATAATATTTTTTCTATATTCCAGTAATCCATCCCTGATTTCTATATTCCAGTGATCCATCCTATAGATACTGTGTGGTCTATGACATCAGTATTGATGAAACACCAAAAGGTAATTGTATCAATGCAGAGCAATGTCAGCAGAGCAGAAAAGCAAATATGAATTTAATTGTAGGCTCTCTTATTATTTTATAGCATAGGTTTTTTGGATAATTTATTAATCCTAACAAAGATGAGTGATTTGGAGGCTGCTTTTTTTTTTTTTTTTTTTTTTTTTATTTCTAAGGAGTTATTTCATTTGATAATGACATTAAATATTAGAAACTATAACAGCTGGTGTGTTTATCCTTACTTGAGTGTATTAACCTCTTTAGCCCTTTTTTCCAGAAGAAGGATTCAGCATTACAGATTTGACTGTCAGCTGCAGTGCCTGGCGGCCCGTTGGATTGGCACCCTGACAGAATCGAAAGTCCAGTGCTGCAAGTAAACATGGATGACATTGCAGATAGATAGAACTGGCTAACTTGAGGCACCTGCAGCTGTTTGCACCAGAATAAAAGCAAAGGTTGTGTTCACTGGAGTGGAAAAACACTGAATTTACCTCTAGTTATTTTGCCTGGGAAATCCCACCCCCACCCCCCCCCCCCCTTTTTTTTTTTTTTTCCTGGTTGTACATTTTGGAACCTTTCCACTAAAAGCATATTAGGATGAAATACCTAAGTGAAAAAATACACCAGACACCAGAGGGTTCTATAACTTATTTCCCCCCACACCCTTTTTTTTTTTTTTTTTTCTTAAATTCATTGAACAGTTTCCCCTCCAGCCTCTGCCAGGTAAAATTCCCTCTTTACTGAAGAGAATGGTGGATTTCAGGGAAGGATGTGAACACTGAATAGCCAAAAACAATTCTCAGCAGCTGATATTTCAAATTTTGAAGGGATAGAAACACTCATAAGCAGCTGATTTTTTTGATTTTTTAATTTTTTTTAACACAGAATACACGAGGACAGCTACAAGTGACAGTACAACAGCACACCTAGCCATTTTGCTCAGCAAAAATCTCTTGATCTCTTTAGCACTCCCACTTCCCAGGACAGGTCCTCAAAGCCCTTGGAAACAAGGAAGACAGCACAGGAACTTAGCAGCAGCTCTCACTGGTATGCTGTGATAGATCTGCCACAGCAGCCTCATAGCCAGAATATTCATTTCTGGAGCACGGAGGATCTCGGCGCGCTTTACAAACAGCATTTAATTGCCGTAATCCCCACTAAAAGTATTATATCTAGTTCACCAGTAGATAAACTGACGCACAAAGAGCTTAGGGGGCTCGCCCAAGGTCACACCGGAGTCAGCGGTGAGCCGGTGACAAAGCCGTGACTCGGGGCGGACGGCACGGCCGGGGCGATGCCGGCAAAGCCTCTCTCTCCGGAGCGAAGATCAGCAGCTGGACCGACAAACGAGTGGGAGAGGGGAGGGTAGGTAGGTATGACAGAAGTGAGGTGTTTGATGGCTGGGCTTTTCCCCTATGCCACCTGCATCCCTTTATAATATTGGATCATTTACATTTTTAAAGAAAGTGTATTCTTTTTCATCACGGGCCACTGGTGGGCCTAACGCTATCTTTTGTGTGGCACCCCTGCTAACAGAGGTGGCGGAGTATCAATCACAGCTTTCCCTGGGGTCATACCTTACTATGCTGGCTCTCGATCAGAAAGAAGCAGATGGTTATTTACAAACAAAATAATCAAGACCTCAAGAAGGTTGGCTGTTTGCTTTTTTTTTTTTTCTTTTTCCCCAAACCATCCTACAGATGAGGCCAAAATAAGGTAGAGTTGCCTGCGTCCCCTCCTGCCAGCTTTCAAGGACACTGCTTGTCCTACCAGCACCTTTAAATGCGTTATCGGTTAAATTTGCCAGAGAACTGCGTGGCACCTGACAGAGTAGAGTTGCCTTAGATTATTCAGTGTCTTTCATGAGGATCTGGCACTTAAACCGCAGTGTGAATTACTGCTAGATTATTGTGCAGGAATATTGTTATCTGCCATACACTAGATGTTTGCAATCAGTTCTTTACAAGCAGAGTGCAGGCTGCCTTTGAATCTTTTTCAGTAGTCATGGTCACCCTCCTCCTTTATTTAGTGTTAAGTGTTATTCATTTAGCAGTAAAAAAATGAACAAAAGGGAAGAAAGCAGGTGCTCTAAGTTTACTCTACAGCCAGCTGTCAGGAGGACACACGTTACTTATTTATTTATCTATTTATTTTTGGGACATAAAGGGAATTTCTTGAAAGTGTTGGGGGGAAAAATATGAAGCATACTTTCAATCGGTCTTTTCTGTAATCAATAAGGTTACTGAAGCAGAAAAAAACTATAATGAGTTGTCACAGAATCTGAATTCCCATTTACTTCCTTTTATATGTATTCAGGCAGAAAATCATCATGGAAAGCGAAAGTTGGGAAGCAAGGCCTGGCTGTGACTCCTGGATTTGGTTTGTTTTGAATTTTCCAGGTAACATTTGACCAATTGCTTGCTGAGTGAAAGAAGCAGGAGAAGTTATAGTCACCAAGGTGCAATTTCCTTGTGTTTCAGGTGGAGAAACCCCCTGGTGAAACATGTCTGATCTTCCTTTTATGGATATGCTCAGCCACAATGGTACGTCCACCTTGGCCCACTGCAAACTCCTTACCCCTCTGAGTATTCAGCATATCCAGCCAAGGGTCAAAGTATACCCAGTTTGAATGTAAGGGAAAGAAGAGCCCAGCATATATACTGAAGACATCATTCCAAAGGTGTCTGGAGGAGATTTGACCATATAGCCCAAGAGCTTTCACTTCCCAACACGTTTAGAATTTCTTAAAAGCATTGTCAAAGCACGTAAAAAAAGGGAGGCAAAAAAATCCTGTCCTCACATCAAGGCATACTGCTGAGGATCCAAGGATCCATGGATTTAAGGCACACACTAGCTAAAACTGGTTCGGTCTCAAATATTTTTCTTTAAGAATCACCCAACATGATACCACCTGGTCAGCCTGCTTTCAGTTTATCTTACCTATGTATTTTTCGTGTGCTCCTTCTTACTTATGTGCCTGAATGTTCCTGTAGATTCCAAAAGTTCTCATTTTCCCTCAGTGTTCACCTTTTAATTTTTTTTCCCAAATGTTCATCCCAAGGCTGTGAGTTTTGATTTAAAAAAATCGTGGTACTTCACGGGCTTATAGCTCATGTGTTTCCTAGTCACTCTGACAGTCTGGTCACCCTTTGGCTCCATGATTCACTAGTCCCACTGAGAAACTGCAGAACACTTTTTATTTATAAGAACATATTATATTTATATGATAGAGAATGGATGTTCTCATCTCAGCACATCACGGTGCATCTTGGGAAAGGTAAGCAAAAACCTGACCCACATAAAAGAATAAGAAATTAAGGTATCTGAAGTCCAATCTCTAGCAGCCAATACGGTGGTTTTTAAAACACAGGCTCCTGATAATTATCAGTTTAAAATTAAAAAGTTCCTCTTGTGTGTTTGTACATATGTAAAGAAAAAATATGAAAAATTCCAGAGTAGATAATTTTCATAAAGCATAAAACCCAATTTATCACCCAAATAAATATATATGGAAACTTTGTGACCATCTCTAGACACTGATAAATTCTTTGCATTCTTTGAATTCTTCTGAAGTGTACTATCTCCACCAGCATATCATCTTTCGGTGATGGGGATTTAGATTTTGACCTAAATGATCAAGCCAGTGTTAAACTGAAGAAAATTTTCTCTGAATGGCTCTAATCCTTCTCTCTTTCTCTCCTTTTTCTTTTTTTTCCTATTTCCTTTCTACTCACTGGTTTTTAATTTTTTTTTCTTTTTTAATGTAGACAATCATAGAATTGAGACAGGGAAAATACAGCACATTGCCAAAATCACATAAATTTTAATGGCTTTCCTGTTCACTTAATCCCACATCAACATTGTGACCTTGCTAGTCTGAACCATGAACCATCAGGGTGGGGAGGCCAAGAGCAGGGTGGACCTGGCCTTGCTCCAGCGTCCATCGCAGAAAGGAAACTGGGGCATTTTGTGGGATATTTTTGAAAACACTGTGTCTTTTTCAAGACACTTGTGCCCTAATTACATGGAAGCTGGCAATAGATTTGTTAGACAGTCAGCACCCACCTCCAACAAGACTGACACACAATTAGCACTTGTGCAGTGCACATTACTCAAGCTCTTTCTAATAATCTATGTTTCTTCAGCATAACCTAAATTTTTAGTCATCCTTTGTTTCCAGGATATTTACACACCCCAAAATCCTTAATGACTTTGTTCTCCTAAGTAAGGAATTCTAATTACTGTTAACAGGAAGGAAATTTAAGAATGGAGAAAGACTTAAGGAAAGATTTTTTTAAAGGTGCACTAGCACCACAAGACATAGAGGCACGTATCACTAGTCCAGAAGGGACAAAAGCAATGATCTTCTCTGACCTCTTGTACCATGCAGGCCACTTAACTTCCCCAAATCCATGCATTTTAAGTAGAGCAAATCTTTCAGAAAAACATTCCATCTTAATTTTAAAATTTCCACTGGTGTAGAAAGTGCCACAACCCTCGGCGATCTGTTCCAAAGGTTAATTACGTTCCTGCAGAAAAATGTGCACCTGATCTTTAATCTGAATTTGTCCCTATAAAACTTTGAGCCTTCAGAGCCTGCTATTTAACAGACTGAAGAGGCTTCATTTTAAAAATTGCATTCCCTGTGGAGGCAATTAGTGTGGGATTATCTCACTCAACATTAACCATGCAGAAATTAAGCATCTTGTCTCACCCAGTGTTTGGGGATCCTTCTGTAACTGACTGAAAGAAACAGGTGCTACCTGAGGGCAATCCATTGCAGCTATCCTAACACAGGATTAGCTGCTCACTGGAGGTATCTAACTCCTGCACTGGCTGAATAAGGGGACAAAGCAGTGAGTTTAAACCCTATTTTTGTCATCCACATGGAAAAACTTTGGGCAAAACAAATCCCATCATTCTGGACTGTAATCAGCTCACTTCACTGGTCTTGTGTTTTCTGGAGGAAAATGATTCCTTGAGCTCTTCATGGTAAATCACCTCTTGCAGTTCCTCATGCACTTCAGGGTGTTCTCCCAGCTCCTCAGCTTATCAACATCCCTCTTGAGATGCATTCACAATGGGAATGCCAATATTAGCAGTAATATAAACCCATCTGACATTCAGGTCCTCAGACCTGATATTCTCTTCTGAACACGCAATTACAACCCTTTTAGGTACCATACCACACTGAAAGCTTTGTTTTCTTGATTATCCACCTGTAATGAGTTCAAAGCACTTTTAAAAGTCACACCTATTACAGTAAAGTCTGTAAGGCCAACTTTTGCTGTTTCTAGACAAAAACATTAGATTTGGTCCAAAACATCTAGCTTATCAACAACACATTTATTTTAATAATGTCTGCTCTCCTAGAGATTGTGTGGTCTGTAAGTGTAGTCTATATAATCTATATAATCTATAGGGACTGTTTTTTTGTTTTGGTTGTGGGTTTTTTGTTTGTTTGTTTGTTTGTTTGTTTGTTTAAGACATGTTTGGAGACGTTAAATAGCTTTGGATCCAGAGCAATTCTCTGTAGGATTTCAGTGGTGACATACTTGATCAATGAGTATTCCCCATTTATAATTACATACTGAGATGTACCAATTAGCTGTTTTTTAATGTACTTGATGTTTGCTGCAATGATTTTGTAGCATTCTCCTTTATTAACCAAAATGTCAGGTGGTACCAAGTCAAATGCCTTACAGATACCTAAGTACATTACATCAGTGCCATTACCTTTCTCAACCAAGCTTGTAATCTCATAAAAATGATATCAAGCCAGTTTGACAAGATCTATTTTCCATAAACCCATGTTGAAAGGCATTAATTATATTACCTTCCTTTAATTCCTTATTAATCAAGTCTCATATCAGCTGTTCCAGTATTTTGCCTGGGATCGATGTCAGGTTGACAGGCCTATAATTACTCAAGTCATCCCGTTTAACCTTTATAAATGTTGGCTCTATATAAGCTTTCTTCCAGCCTTCTGGAACCTCCCCAGGGCACCAAGATTTGTTGAAAATCATCATTAATGGTTCACGGAGCTCCTTTGCTAGATCTTTCAAAATCCTCTGTTAGAGTCTGCAGGCTCTGCTGTGACGATACATCGTTCATGTTGCAAAAAAGGTCTGGAAGGTCCATAACACACTTATTGCATCTTCCAGTACCCGAATACCTATGCAAGCCTGGTTGCCAGGAACCTGCTAAAGAAAGGAAAACAAAGAAAAACAAAACAAAACAAAATATTTTTCCCCCACTCTCTGCCCCTGGGCACTTCAAATATCATTTTTTCACGAGAGCATATAAATTCATAAGAATGTTTTTCACACAGCCGCACTCAGAATAAGAACATCTTATCTCACCTGAAACTCAGAAAAAGTGGCCATCATTCCAAAGATGTCACAAATTTCTCCTGAGAAGTGTGCCTAGTGCTGTAGCACAAGACTGGTCTCACAGTCTCTGCAGCATCCCAACCCCTGATGTGCCGGACCTTTTGCTCTTTGAAGGTGCAGCTTTTCCTTAGCTGTACCATGGCACAGCTGAGCTGTATTCAGGCTGTGTACCCCAGCAATCTGATTAGTTCAATTAACTTGTAAACACACAATATTGATAAATTCTACATGAAAGAGACTGGAATATACATGTGTGTGTGTGTGTGTATAAACTCCTGCCTGAAAGAAAAGGAACTATCAGGAAATTTTTTTAAAATCACCTGGCGTACTATTTCTAAAACTGAAATATTCCAAATATTATATTGTAGGATGTTTCCAAAATGCTGACACATACAAATAGGACACTGAAACATTGTCAGTAGTGAATATTGCACTTTTCTGGTAAGAGAATTGATACTTTGGTAGTGTGATTCATATGAAAATGCCATAGCAAAAATATATCCTGTTGTAATTTTTTTCACCTCCTTGTTTAAGGCCGTATTTCTGCTAAGAATTTGTTTTTTGGATATCCAGGCAGCCCATCTTCTTACAGACTGAAGATCAGGTATTTCTGCTTTCCCATTCTCTATGAACTTGTGGCCTCTGTGTGGCAGGCAGAAGGGGTGTTTTCAATTCTAAGTGTGCATGCCTAATTTAACTTTGCCGGTAATTTAGCTAAGTTGTGCACTGAGATTTTTTGTGAACAAGTAATAAAATGCATGGACAATTTTCCACATAAACATTTTCTGAGGTACTTGCATGCTATCTGAATCCTCTACATGTTCATTCTCACAGATGAAGCCCCTGAAGTTTTTGTTTCTGTCGGTTTTGGTATTTTGTTCAGGTATCCTTGAGATTAGTTAATGAATTAATTATTTTCTAAATTGCCCTGTGCCAATACAGCTTGTAGGCAGGAAGCACAAAGGGAGGGTTGTTTGAAAAGCTGAGTGAAATAAGCAGAGCAAGCACAGGTGTGAAAGTGTACCTATACAAACATATATATATATATATATATATATACACACACACACACACACACAAACCTGTATGTAGGTAGATCTATAAATATATATGTTTGTATGCATGTGCATGTGTAGAATGTCAGTCGTTAGTATTATTTTTGGATAAAGAAAATCACCCCAAATTTAGAAAGGCAAAACTACCAGAAAAAAAAATAACAAACTTTTAAACAATTTAAATGTTTAAAATTAAGTCTTACCAGATGGAATATATTTTGAGTTGTACAGGCATGTTAAGTGAAAGAATTACTCTACAAATATTGTATTATTAAAGAAATAAAACAACCAAGCAAGCAAAAAATATGTATTTCTTAGCTGGTGTCACAGATCTGGTTATGTCACTGAAACAGGTGCAGCAGAAAGAATCATTACCAAGAATGGAAACCAAAGTGGTTTGATGCACAGGCCTTATTCCTTCAGTACTGCAGGTTAGCTCACATGAAAATGAGCAGAAGCGAGTGACTTAATGCATATTCTATGTGAGATAAATCTGAGACTCCTAAATAAACGAATGCAGTAAAATTAAAACTGGGAGAACAAATACTTAATATTTCATATATATAACTTGTAGAACAGACTCTGTTGGAGGATTTCATTGAGAAAAATAACCAAGGAGATGGTTAAAAAAGCAGCAATGGGAATAACCATGACATGAGTTGAACTACTGCTAGTTCCAAAAACCTATATAAATACCTAAATATTATAAATCAGGGATTTTTTTAACTTGGTATCCATATTTGATGTCTTACCTTTACTCCAGGGCTGTTTGTACCGTCATTGGAGGCAAAATATCTAATTACATAAGCTGTGGGCTCATGACATAAATTTCCACTCTACCCAGCACGGCACTGCTAAAAGTACACAGTCACATCAGATATACCCGTTAGCCACACCACAGCCATGCAGGGATAGCACTCCCCTTATTGAAAGAGCATTGCTTACACAGCTGGGGCAACCAGCTCCAGGCACCAGCTCTACCTGAGCAGTGCTTAGGACCCTGAGCTAACAGACAGAGCTTCAGTGTTGGCACTCTCCTGCTTACAAATGCATCCATCACAAATAAAAGTTACCTTTTTGGAAGCTTTGTGTTGGCAATTCACAGTTGAGGAAAAGTCACAAATCATAAATTTCATACCTTTGTCACCAGGATTTCCAAAATCTGCAGGGTTCTTGTTTGGATGCAAATCCCAGTAGTTGCACCTCCTGTGATGCACATCAAAAAAACTTTTAAAAGGTTTTCGTTTTGGCAGCTACTGTCAAGGCAAAACTTTCTTTCAACTCTCTCCAAGTCTTTTTGGGGAAGGCTCTGCTTCTTGCACAGAGGTCTTGGCCCCCACCTCTTGCATCTGCATCTTTGAAGCCTAACAGGAAAATTGGAAGTTAGTGACTTTTTTGGGGGGTTTTTTTCCCAAGCCCGACAGGTCCCTTTATTGCTTTGCAGTAACTGTTAGTACACTGTGACATACTGACAAAGGTTGTCTTTTCCCACAAACGCCTCAGAATAATGAGATGTGACAAATTAAACTGCATTTGCCTTTTGTCTAGCATAATCCTGTTTTAAATTATTTTTTTTTATTCTATGTTTAATGTGCTTTAGAGCTCACTGGAAGATCCATGTTGGCAGCCCAGGTGAGTAAAGTTTTCTTCAGCTCCGCAAACCCACTATTCATGGACTGCTGCCAAAAGTAGCTCATCCACATAGTCCCATACTTCCCTCAATGCCATGGGGAGAGAGGAACCAAGAGGTCACCACTGCAGACCCAACTAAGCATGTCCTCCCCAGCAGGACCATTAACAGCAGAGGCCTAGGACTGAGTCTGAGGAGCAAACGCCCACAAGGAGCTGTGCAGGACATTGTGCCAGAGCATCTCAGGGAGATCACCCAACAGGGCACCACACAAATTCTTCCTGGGTGCCCCTAGAAGGAGCTGGTTGAACCATAGTAGCCTCAATGGGAATCTCAAAGAAACCAGTGCTGTAGAGTTTTCGTAAGACGTGGGGGTCTCCACAAAACACCTCCTGACCCCAAAATCCCCACCTCTCCAGAGGCTGTATACTCCTCCTCCCCAAGCAAACAAAATGCTGAAGAAAACTAGTTTCCCCCTCTGCTATTTTCCTTCTGTCCTTCAGGCTGGCACTGCTCAGCCTCCACAACCAGGCAGCGTGCGTTTCCTCTCGAGCACATTTAAGGAGCACAGACACGATCATTTAAGTGCACGCTTTACTTAGCTATCCTTAAGAACACAAAATAGACCCAGGAAAAAAAGACGGTGTCTGTATGCTCATTAAAATGCTTTCAGCCCAGGGCAAGGATTTGATCAAAAGGATTCCTGCCAATGGAAGGGCATGCTGGAGCCATTGTAAGAAGTTATGTGCGAGCGTCTGCCTTCCTTTCCTTTTCTTTCTTGTGCCCTGTCCCTTCCACTGCCACCTCCAATCTCTTTTCTTCCAGCTGGGGGAACAGAAGAGATTTTACTTCCTTGATGACAATTGTGTCCTTTGAGCAGCCAAAAGCAAAAGGCACTTTGAGTTCAAATGAGACTGTGACTTAAACCAATATTAGCCAAGACCAACACATGTTTATTGTAATATAAGTAACCTTCATTCCGATCAGCAGGTTTTCCTCACCCCACTGCAGTTTTACTCATTGCCTCTTTCATTCTTCCAAAATGAATAAATGAAATGGCTGCACATTTTTATTCACAGCAGTGGGTTTCAGAACTTCAAATCAGAGAGGCGTTTTGATTTTAGAAATAAACTCCAGAGGAAACAGTTTCAGCCAGAACTTTCATATATTTTTTTTACCAGTTTAAGGTAACATCAAAACTCACCTTTCCAAAAAAATGAAACCTCACAGCATTCTTTTAATCCAAATTAAATAAAGTGTCATCCCTGTGTCCTCTTCCTTCATATTTAGAGGGAAAGAAAACTATCCTGCCCATACTTTAATGGTTTTGTCTGCAAATCCTAAATGCTCTGCTGCTGCAAATTTCAAATGATCTTATACAGCCAAAGTCTCTTTGGTGTCAGCAGCTGCCCAGGTAGCAACACAACCACGAGAACGCTGCTGATCAGAACAATGAATGCCTGATCTACAGATGTCATATCAAGGTAGAAATCTTGATGAGCATTGTAGTGACATTACAAAGTGGATTACACATGCTGTATCTGGGTCAGAGAAGGAGTTATTTCAGTAAGGTCAACAAAGTACTTCTGGCCAAACTTATTTTTCTACATTTTGAGAGATACGCTTCTGTTTGTTACTTCATGTTGCATCTAATAACAATGCTCTCTCTGTTCCCCTGTATCAGTCTGGAAGCAAAGTTAAAAGGAAGGCAAAGCACTCCATGCCTGGGGTCATGCAATTTCAGAAATGGGTTCCAGCTCCCTGCTCTACTTTCCTTCATGACTGGGGGCCCAGCTGCTGGTGCCCAGAGAAGCTTTTGAGCTACACGGTCAAAGTGTGTGTCCCTCATGTCCCTCTCTCCCTGCCTGCACTCTCCGCCCAGTGAGAGGATACAATCAGGACTTTCTTCCTTTCCAGGTGCGTTGGTGTCTGTTGGGGAAATAAATATAGCAAGGCCGTTAGGTCCTCAGATGCTCCAGCCAATGGAGAGAATAAGAACCAAAACACTTATTTTTGGATGTGTGGGTCCAAAGCACATGACCATGGCAAAGCGGTCACTGTTCAGGACAAAACACACCTCACCTTCTTGCCCAGAGATGGACAACAGGCCAAAGGCTAAGGTACCATTCCTGAATGGCAGACAGAAGATGAGATTGCCAGGGAATGTGACATTTTAAAGCTGTTGGTTGTTGGTTTACAGTACTGTTGGTGGGAGGAAGTTATACTTCAAGGTTTTTTGGGTTTTGGGTGGGGGGTTTTTGGTTTTTGGGGTGTTTTTTTTTTGTTTTGTTTTGTTTTGCTGTACCAACTCCTTTTCCTAATTTTGAAACTGATTTTTTTTTTTTTTTTTTGGTCAAAATTTGGGGCAAACCAAACACCAAATACAGTTCTTGATGTCTGACATCTTATGTTTCCAGATTCAATAGGCTCCCTGAGATACTGGCAGCCACAAACAAAATTGGAATGACTGTCCATCCTTTCAGCTGTGCTGGGGCTCTCAATGTCAGTAGCTCTGCAGCACCCACCATAAACACTGAACCTCCTGGCTCCTTAACTCCTCTGCAGAGGACACCCTGGCTCTTGTGCCTAGTTTGGTATGGCTTGGGCATGATATGCATGTTAAAAATATTGCTATGAGATTGTCAAGAGAGCAACACCCTTGTGTTGGAGAGATTTTTCAAGGTGGTACTTCAACTCCATTAGTCCTTATTCAACTCAAAAGCTTGGGATGCAATTTGGAGATGCACTAGCAATCACACCAGATAATTCACTGGACCTCATTCCACAATTAAGGGCTTAGAATTTTTTTTCCCAGTTTCAAGTCTTGACAGAATACCAGTCTAAAGCTCATGTATTACTCAGAGAGAACTCAGACAAATTGACTTTTAGTCAGGTCCTTTCCACCACAATAGCCTGCCTAAAACTGCAGAGGCAGATCTTAAACTGAAGCATTGATGTCACCTCTGAACAGCTCAGACCTAAAAGAAGATATGTGTCTATATATATATCTCAAGAGATAAAAAATGTTCCAGTTATCCAACATAATTATAAACATAATCCAATTGTGTTGTTTCTATTTTTCTAAGGAAAAAAAATAAAAAAGCTATTTCTACTCACTTGAAGAAGTGGCAATCCTAATACCACAAATCTGCACATAACTCTTAAGAGTCAAAAATGGAAACCAGACCTGTAACTGGAAGCTGTAATTATCAGGGATAACCTTTCCAGACTGAGAAACAAAGAATTAAAAAGATTAAAAAATCAAGTTAAGAAAAACCGTTCAAAACCTTAAATAATTGAAAGCAAGCAAAATTGGGTTTTTTCTCCAGTTGCTATCCTGCATGTCAAAAAACTTGTGAAATCCTATGGGGGTAGCAAGAAGCCTATGCTGTATTTATTTCTCCATGATGACAGTATACTTTATTCCAGAACAGTGGTACATTTGTCAGACACATCTGGCTCAACAAGGGTATGATCCAACACCCAAGGAGCACAACTAATGTTATCCCATCGACTTCTGTAGGCATTCCTCCAAGCTAGTACCCTCTTGGTGCTGCATTACGTCCCTTAATGCGTAATTCTGAGCTCACATCTGTGTTCTAAAATGTTGCTGGTGGTACATAAAGAATGAGTTTATTTGCTTTTATTATGGTGTAATCTATCTATACGATCCAAGGTTTAAGTCTTATGTTAAATAATCGACCTCTTTAAGGAGGGAAAGTAAGCCCCCCCTCCATGTTTTAATAAAGCTTTACCACATATATAAATAACAGGCACAACTTGTTTCCATCAGGAAGATAAGCTTTCTTCAAAGCAGTTCACTGTTTAAGGCTTTAAATTTTGCCAGCACTTGCACAAGTTTGCAACAAACCTTGACTTATTTACAGAGAGATATTGAGGGGAGATAAAGCCACTTAATGATCCACCAGTTCTTGCTAAATACATTTTCCTTCCATGCCCTCTCTGAAAGCAGGTAGGATAGCACCATTCTTTACCATATTCTTAAAATACTCCCACTAAAGGTTTTACAGAACAGTTAAACAAATGGGACTTGTGGCTTCTCTGACTAAAATAATCTTCTAGGCACTTAGGGTTAAAAACAACAACAACAAAGTCCTTAGGCATTTATTTGAAAATAATTGTACAGTAAGAATAGAAAAGGGGACAACAATAGCATAAACAAAAGTCTGATTCGCTTTGGTGCCTCATTGAAGACCAGGTGGTTTTTGTGACAGAAACTGTCAATTTTGGGTTTTTTGAACTCTTGTCAGATTTGCAGCAGCAACAGCAAACTGCCCCAAATGCCCCAAGCATTGAGGAGAAAATATTCCCATCAACAGAAACATTTGACCTCCGCTTGTGTGAGTGCATTCCAGCTTCTCTATGTTTGTTCGTAAGGACTCTGCTTGAGTGGACATCAGCTCACAGAAAGGACTGACTTAGTAAAACCAGTATGTTGCCATAGGGACCCTGATGTATTTATCAGAACTTCCCCTTCCCTTGTGCTCAGTTTTGACTTGAATAGGATAAGAGTGGTTTGGGTTGTTTTTGTTGTGTTTTTTTTTCTTTTAATTAAGAAAGACAAACAAATTTTAAAAAGCAAAAAACACAAGAAAGACGAGATCTAAACCAACCAACCAAACAAAATCAATCCAAAAAAATCAACCAAAAAACCCCACAAAAATACCCTCCCGTGTTTGTTTCTTATCACTGCATTTGGTACAGTTCCCAAGCTGCCCAGCAGAACTCCTCTCTGCTCACCTTAGGATCATGCTATAACTACAGGTTGTCTGCTGAGCCTTGCTGCAGGCCCTTGGAAGTCAATGCAAAGTGTCCGTGTGCCTTTGTTGAGGACAACACTGCTGCCCAGGAAGCAAGAGAGGAGTCTCCCTCTATCTCCCTCATTTCTTTGTCTCCTCCCCCTGCAGGATTAGAGGTGGTAACCTCCTACACAGACACTTCAGAGGAAAAATATCAACATTGGCATTGACTGCTCCAACTCTTCAGAGGAACTCGAAGCTAAGAAGTGAGAGAGAGTTTTAACTTGCTATAATTTCAGTGCTATGTGTGACTGGTGGTGACTGCACCAGGTGAGGCATGGTTCTGAACCCAAAGGATCTTGTAACTCTTTATTAACTCTGCAAGGAGAATGCTGAGCACCTGGAGCATTAGTCATCACACATCTTACTCTAGATTCCTCCCTCCAGTTACTGCCTTGGCCATTTCCCTGGGGAAATGCATCTCTCTCCCCTCCTGAAGTGAAGGTGACCAGGACAAGCCCCTTTTTCCCCTCTGGGCTGCTGGCATTGAAAGCAAAGCAATCAGCAGGGTCTGTTTGCAGACAAGGTTTGAGAAAATCCCCCTCTCCCCCTCCCACAGGTTCTGCGCACACAAGTGCCGCATGGGAAACAACAAACACAACGTTAGTAATTTCCTCTGTGCTGCCAGCTGCTGAGGGTTTGCACAAGAAGAACCCTTGGACTTCAGATTATTTCTTAAAACACCTCACCCCCCAAATCTTTCAGCAAACAAATGCTGGACTGGTGCCAGTGAGGCCAGTTGAATCCTGTTTCCTGGTGTGCCCTGCTGCCTTCCTTGCCATCATTGCCCCCACACACTCCCATCCCTCACCCCACAACCACATGACACACCTGCTGTCTGGTAGGGACTGTATTTTAGGAGCCTTCTGCATATGCTGCAGTCATGCAGAAGCAGGGCAGATGCTCAGGTTTATATACTTCTTTTGTGATCAATACTTAGGTGATGGCAGCATCTAAAAGCTTCAGTTATGGATCTGGGCCCATGTGACACTTCAGGGCTGAGTGACAAAGGAGACAGCCTTTGCCCCTAGAAAACAGGCAGTCAACAAGTCAGGAAATAACTTGTGTGGGAGAAGGGAAAATGGGTAGCATAGGCCAATAACAAAAAGAACAACAGATTTAGCAAAAGTTCAAAGCCTCAGCCTCATAAATAAGATTGCAATTTTGATGTGACCCCTGCTCCTGAACCAGAAGGTGAAAGCACTGTGATCAGTATGCTTCTGATGCTCTCAAACATTTTGTCTTGTCTCACATTTGTTCTGGCCTAAACCTGTTTCCTGAGCCTTTCTTTCCAAAGCCTTTCTTTGCCCTCCTCAGGGAAACATATGCTTGGAGAGACCTGGCACTGGCTTTCACTGCTCTGAGTAATTCCTATGCTTCAGTATGCAGTAGTTGTTATCCCTGAGATCACCATCATGTTTGAAGCCTGCTGCTTCATCTCTTCACACCCAAGTGGAACATGTTCTCAGGCAGGTGGGAGGACGGCAGCATGTCCTGCTTCTGTGCCCACACACAAACCTCTCCCCAGTGTTTTGCTGTAGCATTTCCACAATGTGGAGCAGAAAGAACCAAAATGAAAACCATAGGAGGTAGGATAGAGTTGACCAGGAGGTCATCTTCTGCTACTATTGGCTGGCCCTTGCTGGGAAGATCAGTCCAGGGTCACAGGACTGTTGGAGAGCACTGGAGAGTTTCAAACAAAAAAAATCCCAAACCTGAGTTTCTGTAGGTGATGCAGTCGCTCTGGTCCCTCTGTACACCATATTCTACCAGAAACCTCTTTCTTGTCTTATTCTGTAGCCCACATAAGCTTTCTTGTTTCTTGGTTTCACTTCCAGAAAGTTTGATATTGGGATTGAGTAGTCTTAAGCATCATGCTCATCTGGTTTAGCCTACAAAGGTGTCTCTCTTCTTTGTCACCACTTTATCCATGTTCGATCACATTTTCCGTTTCTTGCTTCCACCAAAACATTTTCTATAGTAAATGGCCAAATCTGCGTCACTTAACAAGAAGGGCATGTTCTCCTTCAGCCCTCATTATAAGGAAAGTACTCTTTGGAAGATATGTTTTGACATGGGGTAAGCTCATAGGAGCTTTCCCATTTTATTTAGTTTTTGTTTTTCCTCCTCCTCAACCCCCAGCATCACAATCCCAGGAGTTATTTTCTATAATCATCCTCTTATGTGAGCACACTAAAGCAGTGAATTTGTTAATGTTTCTGGCTCTGATTACCTATGCTGTCAATAAATCATGTTCACCATATCTTTTACTGGTCTTCTGTTCCTTACATACTTGAATACTTTCTTATGATTTATGTTAACCTCCTCTGCAATCTTACTGCACTTTTCCACCTGTTCTTGCCTTAGCGTTGTTTACTGTCTCATTTTGCAGTCATGCTCAGAACCTCTTTATAATATCTCACTTGAAGTGCTTCTCACATATTTATTACATTTTTGTTCATTAATCATTGGTCTTGGAGGAAAAGTGATTTTCTTCACTTGCTTCCTTTTTGGAGCTACATCACATAACTCGCCATCCTTGTTTCCTTCTGAAGAAATCTATCAGTGTTAATATCAAAATTTTAATCTTATCTCAAGCTGACCATGAGCTTATACTCCTCAACAGAAAACAGCTTGCCAGGAACAAAATAAATTAAAATAAATGACGAAGACACACAAATACAGGCTTCCATGATGAAAACTCTCTGACAGGCTCCTGTAGTCTGTTGATATTGCCTCAGGACAATATTCTTGGTCTCTTATAATATACTCTATTTCTAGGCTTTACAGTCTTTTTTTTACTTTGGTTTCTGGACTCTGCCTTCTATCTCCTCATTGCTGGTCTTGTCTTACGTCCCCATCTCTTCATATAAGTGGAAAGAGTAGGTAAAATTCAGCACAGAAGTTGAGATGGGGACACATGTGAAATACACAGGCTGAGTTGTCCCCTGATATTCAACCATTGGATTCTGTTGGTATGCTAGGACTGGAGCGCCAAATACATCAGAACAAAGGCAATTTACAAAATATTCACACCAAAGTTGCAGATGCTAATCTTTGTAACCACACATGCTGCTGAGGGCTGGTGAGAACTAAGCATGTATTCCAAAGCATGAGGGAGTACCCTAAATATAACTCCTCTGACAACATTATATGCTGATGTGTCTTTCAGTACTCACAGAAAAGGGCAGCTGATCATGCCAGTACTGTTTATGTGTGAAGAAACTTTCCATGCTGCATTTTCTGATTCTCTTATATTGCTATTTCTTGTGAGTTTGGGAAATAGCCTTTGAATTGATTGCTAGATTAGGAATCACTAAGGTGAGTAGGGCTTATTCTGTGTAAACCAATATACACCATCAGCCACTTGTTCATTTTCAAAAACCATGGGATGCTCTTGGTAATACTTGCTCAAAAAACAATGGAAAATTTCCATACTTTTTGTTCATCTACATGTATGTCTTAGGATATTCTCTCCTTCGCTGGATGTTCCTTCATATTGATCCGTGAGGGACCAAAGGAAACAAAATCTCAAGCGCATTGTTTCTTACCAGAATTCACCAGAAAACATTCAATTGAATGATCTAGTTGGAGCAATGCCTGTCACCAACACTGACACTCTTTATTGATAGGTACTGAAACAGAATTCAAGGGAAGAGCCCAGACAGCCAGAAGCCCAGTGAAAATGGCAGTAATGAAGGAGGTAGGAGACAGTCTGAGTCCCTGCTTTGCCTAATGTAATCAGGGACTGGTTGATCTGACATTGAAGGCTGAGTGTAAGCTTCATCTGCTCCCTTATAGATGCCTCCAATGCAGACTTCTACATTTGAACTCATCATCCATATTGCCTTACGACTGCTGGAGAGATGCAGGAATTTTTAGTACATGTTACTCAAGCCCTGAGTATGACTGCTGCTCTCCATCAGCTGTAAACAGAGCCAGAGGGAGTGAATCAGAAGGAGAGCTTTACCCTGCACACCCTGCAGCTAAGAAAGAACCCCCCTGGACACTCAGTCAACTCCACAGAAGGAAACAGTTTGAGCAGGAAAGGCAGATGGGTTCATCCCACCTCCTACGGGTATGATCACCTACCTGGGCCCATGGTTGCCTTCTCCAGGTGCCTCCTGCTGCATACTCCAACATGGTCTGCCCTTCTCTGCTGTGTGCAGATCACTTGCACAACACGCTGTGAGATTTGCGGGCAATGCCATGTCCTGGACTGCTCTTCTGCTTTGCGTCTCTTGCTTTAATCTGAGGTGAGTGATGTACTTCACACCTGACAGCTCATACTCTAGAAAGTCCCCATCAGGTCATATGCTCATATTTAATTACCACATCATTTTTCATGCTGTGGTTACATATACTGATTTCCACAGTAAGTGGAAGTCTTCTTTCCCTAGAAGACTCCACGGCAATCGGGTACTGCCAAATAACTTTCTTTAACTTACAAAAAGTTTACACTTTTCCATACTAGGGGCTTGTTATATCACCTGTGTTATTTAGTGGGGTATAGTACTTTTCAAATAAGGTATTTTTCACTCATCTACTGCTGCTAAAAGAGGAGAAAACAGCTCATCACATTCTTAATGCCATTGTTTCCTAACCTGATTAAATCCTTCTTCATTTTTGCCTATTGGGATAAGAATTAGTTTTCTTTAGTGTTTCTACTTTCACAACAGAGACACTTATTTCTTCAGAGTGCTCATGCCATGGGAAATACAAGGCTAAGTTTTAGAACTGGAGCACCAACTGATATAGTGATATACCTGAGAGGAACAAGGTGTAAAGGTATTAATATAGCTGCCAGGTACAGCCAGACAGCCACATAATTTACAGCAGTGTCAGGGATGTTCTAAAATATGCAGGTGTTCCTGACCCCCACTGAACTCTCCATTAGCCAAGGATCATTGCAACTATTAGCCCCGGCTGCCTTATTCCCTCACTAGGCTGAACTAGGATGAATTTCAATTACTGCTCCATTCCCTTCCCTTTCAGCTTTATAGCCTCTTTCAAGAAATATCCCCTATCACATTTCCAACGCATTGCAATATTCCAGTCAATTTTCATTAGCACGACTTTCATTTGGTTGAATTTCTTCCTGTCTCTCATGTGTTTGTGTTCCCACTTCTTGAGCATTTTTTTTCCTGGTGATAGACCGTGTCACTGGATCCTAACTACTCCCCAACTTCAACTTAATTGATCGAACTTGGCACGTTTCCTAGAATTAGGGCTGTGTAGGCTCAGACTACGCGAGCTTGACTGTTCAGCTGGCCGTGTGAGATGGCAATCTTGCATTACTTCTGGAAACCCATTCCTCCGCTTCACTTCTGCATCGTGGCTGTCCCAATCAATAGACGAGTAATTAAAATCCCTCATGATCAATGTTCTAGCTGTTTTACAGACTTCTCTTATCTGTAAAAACATTTCCCAACCTACTTTCTTTGCTTGCCCTGGGGGTCTGTAGAAACATCCAGGAATAGCATGACTGCCTCCGTTGTCCTTCCTCAGCATCTGCCCAAACAGTCTCTGCTCTGTCAGACAAAACATTTGTAGTGCTTCCTGCTCTGGACATGGATATATACTGCTATCTCTGTTGTGATTGAAGAACAGAGCCTTCCCCCTTAATAAACTTCACATCTCCCTACTCTGTTTTCAGTCCATTCCAGCTCACACATTCCAGGAATATCACACTTAGCCTTGGAAATGCATGTTTTCAATTGCTGACCTTATTAATATGCTCACAGCATTTGTATAGAAGCTATTTTCTCCTCCCACCTTTGCTTTACATTCTCATTATCTCCTACAACGATGACCAGAGGATACATTACCAAGAGATCCATGCATTCCCTCCTTTAAATTCCTCTCCTCCCACACCACTAATCTAAAAAAATGGCTAGATCATTTCCTTATTAGTGGACAATCTGTTTGTTCCCATAGGGTGTAGAATAATGCAGGCCATCTCTCCTTTGCCATTTTGCTTTCTCTGTTCTGTTGTTTACAACATGCCAAAGTCTCACATTCCTCCTTCTCTTGATCCACACCCCCCCCCCCCCCACCCAATCAACCTAACCTATTAATTTTACTGTGCTAAAATGAGCCGCTTGCATACTGGAAAATACCATTATGCTGCTTTCTTCTTTCATGGGCTAGCTGGGGCGTGTAAGACTTTCTTTTTACAAATACCTGTATGTCTTACTTCCACATAATTTATAAAAATCACCATCCATTATGCTAGACTTGTTTTAAAGCTCTTTTATCTGCCATAACCCACTGACTAAAAATTCCATATCCCTTCTCCTGGAAGCATTTAAGTTGTGAGCATTTGTGTGAGGATTTGGTGTATTAAACTACTACGTGCAACATCAACTCTGCCATCAACACTTCTCTGATCCAATTGTGCTGCAGATTTCCTCATGCCCATTTCATCATTTTTTGAGGCCATGTCTTCTGAATCATTAAAACTCTGGGAAATGTTCTAGGCACTGGCACAAGCCCCCCTCTCTTTATTACACTTCTTCCCTCCTTTACTACTGCTTTTCAGTTACCCAGCCACTGTCCTTTATATCCTCCTGCTTCTGCTGGAAGGGATCTGCTTCTCCAGCACAAGGCTGTGCTTCCAATGCACTCATCCTGCAACTTGCTCACAGCTGGTTCTCCTCCTCCTCTGTCACTCCTTCAGAGTATGAAACCAGCCATCTGTCATCAGTGAACCTCTCATATTCATTGATCTTCCCCAGCACATCAACCTGTCTTTCTAATTCCACTCTCCAGTTTCTTAGTGCCACAGCAACTGGCTGTGTGTACACACACACACACACACACACACACACACACACACACACGTGTGTGCACACACAGGGCACTGTTCTGCCTTGGCCAGTCCCCATGTTCAAAACACACAGCAGCTGAAAAAAAAAAAAGTCTTTACCTTTTTGTCTCTGAAACCAGGGCAAGGATAGGATGACTGCAATTCAGTCACAGACAGCAGTAGAAAAATTGCACATTATTTCATGAAACAATGAAGAAAGAAAAACTCAGAAATTACATGGAGCATCCCTGCTTCTTGAGGAGCTGCATTTATGAGGCATGGTGGTCATCCAAGCACTACAGCTCCCAGAGAAGGTGCTGCAATGACTTACAGCGCTTCTTTTCCCTTCTAGCATGCAATGCAGTGCAGGCTGGGGTACAGAAACAGAGCTGTTCACTCTCCTTTCTCTATCTGACCAATATGGATCCATTATTTTTTGACACCACCCCCAAATCTTCTTACTCCCCGTATGGTCCATTCTCTCACCCTTGGACTGTGGGGTCTTGTGCTGTGTTCGTACAGAGTCCGTTCAGTGGCCCTGCCTCATGGCTAATGCTGGTGGCCACAATGGAGTGAGAAACAACAAAAACAACAGTAATAACACTAATATCAAGTCACTGTGAGGTCAGTCCTTCCACAATATAGGTAAAGCCAGAAGGAGCTACTATTCTTATACGGTTTACAGGGTTGGGGGGTTTGGAGGCCCTTTTTAATAGCTAACCTTAGATCTAACCTATACTTGTGCCTCTAACTCAACCCCAAACTGTTCAATAGAGAAATGAGGCTGGCTGAAAGTAGTATCCAGGCTTTTGAGTTTCTTGGATCTGTTTCTCTTAAAGGGTGCAGTAAAGTCCTCTGTTTTATGCACATAGTCCTGCCGAAATCAATCAGACCTTAGGATGACAATGGCTTCATTTCTTGCATGGCACAAAGATGTTTATGTTTTCAAAACAAACAAAAAAAAATCTACGAAAATGTTATTTATATTTTTTCAATTCAGCTAAATCACGCTGCAGTGTTGTGATTTCCCTATGATATCAGATTAAAACCTACAGAGGCAATACATCTCACATCAAACATTATGGGCCTGTTCGTAATCATTACATAGTTCTTCTGTATCAGCCTGCCTGCTGCATATGAACATTGTATCCCTCTGCAAAAAATCACTGTGACATTTTTGGTAGAAGACGTTTACTGCATATGATCAGAGGCTGATTATTTTTTAAACCTTGGGTACCTCACCTCAGTGGTTTGGTTGTTTTTGTTTTTTGGTTTTTTTTTTCCTTTCAAAATGCTAAAACTGATTAAAACATATGATCAGTTTATTTTTGTCAAATTTAATCATTAGGGTTAGACGCCTTTGTTGTTGTATAATGGAAAGAAGAGGCATCTTGTAATACTCAAACCCCTTGTTTTGGACATCCATGACTTGTCTTGCTTTTTCTTGAATCTTGGCCTTAACTGGTACCTGTGATCTTGCTAATTCACCTTCAGAAATTAGGAGAAAAAACACCTGGCCTATGAGGAAGATGTTTCTTTTTATATAATCCAGATTACTTACCAGTTATACCCAGAAATTCTTGTTTCTCTGAGAAATTGTGAGGAGAAGGAACTTCCCCATTTAAGAATTCAAGCCTGTCTCTCAGCAAGGACTTTGGTAAAACCTGCCTTGGATTTCCTCCAGGACCACCTCACCCTGCTTCCCTTACCTCCCACCATCTGCTCAGCGCCCAGATCCCCACACTGGCAATGAAAAAATGCTTTGGCCTGCATGAATTCCAGTTGATTGACTTCCCCTGAAGCCTAATTCCCTAGGTGAAGTCTTTTATTGTCTTTATCTTTCTTCGTAAGGAAAACTTCCCCCATGCAACACCAGTGATATGTGGCTGCAAACCCATTTGCCTTAATGAGGTCAGCAACTGCCTGCAGATGATAGACAACTTGATTGCAGCCATTAGCACATTCCAACATGACAAACACATATTTTTTGTGAATATTTTAGCAAAAGGTGCTGGACTAACATTCCTGTAAAGTGAGGTTCTCTCTTGACCTACAAAACCACTCTTACACATGCATTTTGCCCGTTTCCCTCTTGTCACCGGCTCGTGCATTTGGCAGTCCCAGTGGCCAATTTCAGGCAGCCTGATTTCAGCTGCTTGTCTTTGTGCTTCTACAACTGCCTCTGCTGGCAGGCACAGGTTTCATCTTGAGCTGGGTAAGGGAACTGATCTGGCTAAAAAGTAACAGGAAAAGTCAAAGACTGTTTCCAAGATAACCGTTTTCCTGAGCTTGTTCACCAGAGAATTGTGGGCAATGGCCAGGGACTTCATGCTTCTATGATTGTGGTCTTAGATGAGGTCCTATGGAAGTTTTAACTAGTATAGGACAAATTCTGCCACATTCCAGTACAGCTGTCCCTGCTTCTCATGTTGTGGTTTCCACTAAAGACAGTGTGACACACCCAGTAAGAAGCTGAGATTTCCCAATTATTTCTTAGAGCAGTCTGATAGCTGGCTTTGTTAAAGACTGAATTTAAACAAATTACAATTCTTTCCTCCGCATCCAGTTTCTTTCAATAAAACTTGTTTCCAAATTTCTGTTATCATATTGAAGACTCTTTTTGAAAAGTTTCTACCTGAGCAAAATCAGATTTTATTTTAGATCCTTCAGTAAGTCTGAGGAATACATTCATATACCTTGACTAAGATTGTCCATGCTTCCAGGCCATGTACTCAAGCAGTAAGGGAACTCTTGCAACAAAATACAAATGGGACAACCAAAAAAGAAGAGAGAAGATCAAATACCCAGTCATGACCAAGAATACTAGAGAAGTTTTAAGCAAGGACTTTACACGAAGTCATGATGCATAGCACTCAGAGAAACATACATGTCCACACCTAACGTTATCAGCTTGGATCTGTTGAACTGCTTCAGTCAAAACTATAGGAGTCCTAAAACAGTTCTGACCAATTAGAGAAAACTTTTGACAGATCTTCTTAGGCCCTATGTTGGATTTTCTGCTGGGATGAACTGCAGGTGCTTAATTAATTTGCACCTGCAGGGGAGAGGTTACAAGGTATTCCACCTGGTGGCCAACACTGCTGCGGAAGGGTTTGGCCTCCTGTTATCACGCCAGTTGGCTCCAAGGAAATATCTCAAATGAACATGGGTGTCCCAAATGGCAGAACAAGACTGGCTTTAAGAAACTGAATTTCTCCCCTGTGCTTAAGTGTCTGTTGAAGCACAAGGTAGCTGTGAAGGAGGGAAGTCTTTCACCTTTGTCTCCAGGCTCAGATATGTGCTGTGGAAATGGGCACACACGGAAAACCGCAGGGAGATGTGCCGTAACAAGTCACACCAAGGGTTCTTTCACAACTCCCCAGCCAAGTAAAACTGAACAATAAGGGATTTGGGAACTGATTCTTTTCTGTAGTTGCAATTCAGTCCCTTCCTCAAAGGCTGAGCATGCCAGAAACTGAGCCAGCTCTCGCACCCTGAATACTTGCTTGGCTCAGGCCCAGCCATCGCAGAGTGAAACAGGACCTTCTGCTAAGCAGCATCAACAGCATCTCTGCACTGCCCTCGCTGCTCAGTGGGTCTCTCCAGGGATTGTCCTCACTTTCTGTCACACTGGATGAGCTAGGATGATCTCAGTGTCCTCAAGCACGGCACTGATGTCTTAGGGATGCAGGGTCTCCCAGTCTACTGCTTCCACAATAGAAGTCTTGCAGCTCCCAGAAGTCTGGTTCATCACCTCATGCATGGACACAGGCTTAAGTGGAGTGCTCTCTACTAAAGATCAATAGCAGCATTACAGCTCCTCAGTTCTTCCTCTATCTTCCCTCACGCTTACACTTCCCTGCACATTACAGAAAAGTTTACCTTTCATCATTCCCAGTTGCTCCTCTACCTCACTTTCCCTTCCAAGCTACACACACAGCCGAGCTCCTTGTAGTTCAGAGAAATAACTTCCCTGCAGCAAGATTCACCCAGAAGGGCACCTGTAACTGGTGAACACTGCTAGGATGGATGGCTCAGGGAAAAGAGAGAAATATGTGGGCTGTGGGTGGTAGAAGGGAAGAACTCATGGGTGCTGTAGATTGCTAAACCATTTAATTGATTTTTCTTTTTTTGCTGTGGAGAAATATGCAGTTTAGCAACCTTAGCTCAGCTACTGTGATTTTGTGTGTGTGTGCAATAACATATATAATTAAATATAAGTATTTGCACACTGAGTTCTGCCTTATTAAATACTCCATTGTAAAGTATATTGTAGAGTCATACTTCATTTCCACCTATAAAGAAATAAACCGTGTAACTCTCATGGGTGCCAGAGATCTCCAACCACTAGTCTCTATAAACCCTGGAGGGAATGCTAAATCGAGCTGAAAACATTAATTCCAGAACTATGCATCCACTTTTCCCGTTAGCCTGTTTTTCCTTCTATCAGAGGATTTTGGGTTTGCTCCAGGCAATACCTTCTCAGGAAGGAGAAAGTATGTGATGTGATTCCAGTTCTGATTTTAAAAGCTATCCAGAAAGAAAGTGTGGGAGAACACAGATTGCATAACAATGATCCTTTTAAAAAGGGAAAAATCCACTTCTTTTCTGAAGATTGTAGGGGCTCCAGGATTTCTTGCGCTCCAATATCTAGAGTCATGAGGAGAGATAAACACCTAAGTAGAGGAGTCAGTTTGGTGTATGAAAGATGGGACCTCATATCTTCCATCTGCTTGCAGAGACTTGAACTTATACATTTTCATTTTCACAGCTTTGTGCTGACCAGTGGTCCATAAAGCGGGCTGGGATGCTGGGGATACTCTGCTAAAGCTGTTTCACTACACATGGAAGACACTGATATTCACTTGGCTGGAGAAATAAAGGAACATGACTTTAAAATTCCCTGGTCATATCAGAGTCCTAGCCAGGGACTTGGGTTAGATAAAGCAGATGTGAAATTTAAGGAATATCTTCTTGTATTTCATTTCAACAAAACACATAATTGATAAAAGCTGAGGTGTCCACTCAGAATTGCAAGACTACTCATGTACGCTAAAGTCAGTAACTTGTACCACACTCTTACAGCCCAATACTTTGCTCAAAAGAGTTCCGGAGTTAAAACTTCTAAAAGTGGCAGTCTAAAGTTCCCAGATGAAGAAAAAGCATTGCAACTTCAGCCTTCGGCCATCTGATCTTTGAGATGGCCAGCACTCCTGGTTCTACTTTAAAGATACAGGGATGGAAAGACTCACTGATTAATAGCATGAAACCAGGCCTGGAAGCCCCACAGTGCTCCAGGGAATGATACACGATAGCAGTACAAACTCAAGTAATAGAGCAGAAAAATACTGTCAGATGAGGAAATGTTTGTGAGAATTGGGTATTGGTTAAACAGTTCATTAAATCCTTCGTAGTCCCATCATTGTTTCCCATTTCTTGTCTCAGTTCTGTCTCAGCCAAGAACAAGCGGCTGTAAAGCAATTTCCCAGAGCCAAGAATGCCAAAATACTTCTCAGTTCTAGTACTTCATTTTTATTTTATTTTGGATTAGATATGAAGTGGGTTTTTTATGTGAGTGAAAGAATGTGAACAGAAGATGAAATCAAAGTGTGGTAGAAGTAGCTACAGCTGCCTTAGGCTCTGGGGAAAACAGTGCAGTAGGAACAGACAAAGTTGTAACAGAAGGTATGAGAAAACAGCCAAAAAGTCTCCAGTGTTGGTCTGGATGACAGAGATTACACAGAACTCTTCCCACAGAAAACTGCGTGTGCCAACCCCTTTAGCACTCCTGACTTACAGCTAACATGGGTCATCAACAGAAAATTCATTTTTGGACAAATCACAATAGACTTCCAAAGCTGCGTGTAGGAGGAAGAGGACTGAGCAAAGCCTGTATGTTAATCACCATTCTGACAAGCAGCATCTAGTTGATCTTTAATACTTGGTCACAGGCTCCGTGTGACACAGTGGACGTTGCAGAGAGATGATGAGTGTGGATCTTATTTCATTATCCATGTGCTCATGTGTACGGAGAGACAGTTCATGCAACCATCTGCTCTCACTGTGCAGTCATGCAACAGTTTTTCACATCTTTGTCTTCTGATTGCCCTTCTTTCACTCTAATTTTCTGTCTTGTTTGAGCTAAGAAGGACAAATGACTAGAAGGCGGTGCTTTCTTTCGTTTGTCAGCTCACGGTATCACAGTAGTGTATTTATAGCAGTAGCAGCTCTAAAGCAATTTGCAAGTATGAAACGGGACAGAACAGCCTTAGAGCATCCCCCAAAATGCTGAAGAGTTATTTTTACTTTTTTTTGCCTTTCCTCCTGAAATTTGTGTTGGCATATATGCTTAAAGAGAAGTCAAAAATTAAAACAGGGTACATAGTAACTCTTCAGAGCTGACTAGTGGTATGGAACAACCTGTATTTTGACTATTAATCCTGTCTTCCACATCATAATAATAACTAGATACTGTCCTTTATCACACCTCTTGCCTCTGTTTCGCAGCCAAAACCCACTCTGGTCCCCAGTTGGTGCATACAAAAGTGCTGGTACAAATAGTACCTTCATACATTTGAGGTCATTCTTACCAGATGTTAGAACTAATTAGTGCTTTCACAGCTTTGGGGCTTTTTTGCTGGCCATCACACTTGGTCTAATAAAGTCAGTTAAAAACAAAGCAGGTTTGCATGCTGAAGTTCCTTTTCAGCTCAACAGGGAAAGCCTTTGAGCGTGTTTTCTCTTTCCCACTCTATATCAAAACCCTGCATTTTCTCAGACATCCAGCCAATCTTAACTTCATCTTAAAAAAAAAAAAAAAAAAAAGTACCAAGAAACCAAAGCTGAGCACATAGATTTGCTTCAAAAAAATTGGCTAGACAGGGACCCAATGGGATACTCAGGAGCAGTCTATATTCTCCTCACTCCATGTACTTTTTGTGCTGGATAGACAGCTTGCTATCAGCCTGTATGCCAATTGCTTTAAGGAGAGGAAAGGACAGGCTGAGGGATGAAAGGAGACAGCCATACAGTTATAATTCAGACTTTCATAGAGCTTTTAGACTCAGATGCTCCTGAAATTCATTTATAAAATCATGTGAACTTTCTCACTGAAGTAATATCAGCAGTGATACCATTGTGGGGGAAAGAAAAGATCTCAAGCTTTGAAAATATGACCATAAGTGCTTTGCTGAATAGTGTTCAAGTGGGTTTGAAACTAGGCAAAATGAGTTTGTCTGTCCCTACTTAAAACCACAGATTAGATAAGCATGAAAATATTTTCTCTGCTAAGCTATCAGCACTTGGCTTCTCTTTTAATTATAGTCAAATAATGTAACAAAGGGCAATTTCCATAACATTTATTCTAACAATTTCTTTCATTTTACATCACAAAATTATTCTGAACTTTTATCAGGACATGTACAACACCTACTACTTTGTACCTTACCTTGATGCTGATGCCTCTGAAAGAGCAGTAAAAGGGGGATACCTGTTAATTACCTCACACCTTGCCTTCAGAGAGCTGTTCAGAAAGATTCTGTAATTCTTGCACACTTTGTACACTTAAATACAACTGCACAGCCATCTCACAATCTGAAGTCACTTGATTTCTGACAATGTGTTGATTCTATTGTCTCAATTTCCACTTCTCAGCCTAGCATTTCTTCAGCTGTATACACGCTGGATTATCCATAGTCAGTAAACAGCCGATCTTGAGAATCACACCAGTTTTCCCCACTAGAAGACTATTCTGAAAAATGATGAAGACCAACCGCTTGTGCTAGCCTTGAGTTGTGTACTGTTTTCTCCCAAAATTTGAATCAGGTACTTCCTCTGAGTCTGAACAAATAATGGCTCACATTTCACAGATGGAGCCTTATTTCAGGTGTCAGAGAATTTTAAATTAACATGGAAATGCTTAGTGAAAATATTAATGGTATCTTTTTTAGGGGAGAACATTTGAAACTAAAGAAATTATATCCTTGAAACAAAAAGGGAGAGTGAAGGGTCTTCTACATTATTATTTAGAGAAATATCATAGAAAACCAAAGCATGAAATATTTATAAACTTTGCTTTGAAGACCCCTATAAAACTGCTACTGAGTTTCTTTAAAATGAATATGCAGTCCATGATTTCAAAGCTTACTGTATCAGATCCTCAAGGTCTTTTAAAACAATTCATTTTCTCTTCAGACATAAAAGGGAAAAATGGATGTAACAAGTCTCAAAGAAAGCTTAAATCTTTGTGTTTTGGGTTATGGTTATGGTTTTGGTTTGCTCTTTTTATTGATCATTTATGTACTAATTCTAAAATGTATTGCTCATATTTAATGTCACACACTAGAAAAATAGCTCATCTAGGCTACATTTAAGGAAATAACATGTACTTTTAAACTCAAAATTAATTTGGAGGGGTTCCTATACTTAAAGAAGAAACATCTAAACTACATCACTCAATATTAGCAATAATGCTGTCTAGCAGATGTCTCCTCAAGAAACTTTCAATCTTAAATGTTACTTTTATTGTTGTTAAAGCTGAACCATATGTAATTGTCCCCTCCATTACAGTAAGAGCATTGTCCCTCACACAGCCTGAGCCAGTGGCAACAGACTTGTTAAAAGCAAATGTTCTATGTCAGGTCTGTGAAAAGGAATGAAGGAAACATTTAAATTTGACACAAAATCTCCCATTGCTCCGTTTTCAAAGAAAAAACAATCATTTGCAAGACAAATCATCATTTTTCCTCTGCAGACAGGGTTTTTCTTTCTGAAAGGATATTAAACTCCTAAAATGTTATGCCCTATCTGAAACCCTGAACTCCTCTGTTCAAAGCACGACATCAGAGAAGGAGTAGTTCTTTGTTTTATGGAAACCAAATCCCCGGAAAACTAGGGCTGTTCATCCTCCCTCCTCAGAGCTTCCTTAGGAGCTTTAAGATATTCTTCTGCTGATGATTTTGTGCATTTCCATCTGGAAGGCAATGATTTATTTTTCCATTTTCTAAAAGGAACTGGAGTGAACATGGCTGTTTATTTTTCTACTTAGATAGTGCCTTACCATGCCAAGACAACTCTGAGCACCAGCCTCATCAATTAATATCAGCACCACTCTGAGAATGGTGTTTGCTAAGAAACTGTTGCTACAGAACAAGCAAAATGAGGACAAAACATTGGGCCAAGAGCTAGAAGAGGCAGAGGGGAGCCAGGATCTGTGGATCCTGGCCCAGGGAGCACAGACGAGGTAGTGCTGTCTCCCGGTCATGCTCCCCTCACCACCCCCCTCCCCACCAGCACCTCCTGGCTTTGGGCTCTACACCTGGGTGGGAGGGGCTGTGCTGGGATGCCATTCACACACCATATGGAGCCTTCCTCCATGTGCAACCAGCATAGCCGAACGCTGATTCAGCTGGGGCTGTGAAACCACACCTCACAAGGCATTGGCGCCGCTGTGGGACATTCCTTCATCTAACCAGGGGAGAGCCAGCCTTGGAAGAGGCTCCCAGAAACAGCTCCATGCACTGCACCAGTTGCCCTTCTCATATCGAATAAAAGAGAGGGGAAAGAGCCAGTTCACCTTCCCAGGTTACATGTGGGATACACTGCAAGCTGTAATCGCTCCTGCTGAAGTGCTGCTGCACCGGCAGAGTTTGGACAGAAAGCGAGCGCTCACAGTGACATTTGCCACAGTGTTTTTTCTTCCTCTGGATGGAATGAGAGAGGTTGCTCTGCGGTCTGTCTTTTCCCTGTGTTAGCACACATATACAACCCTGACACACGTACTTATTTTCCTCTCCCTGTGGTCCCGTATTCCTGCCGCAGTCCCACCAGAAGTGCTACATAGTGACCTTTAACAATCGCTCTATCTGATCTCCACAAGTAACAGACTAAGGTACCCTTTTCATGCCATCTGCAGTGGTGAATAGCAAAGAGAAAACTTTGGCTTTGACCAGTGAGACATAAAGGCCTTTTTGGGCCATAATTGTGAGCGTGGGCCATAACTGTGAATGATGACAATCAACTGCTCATGGAGGAGTACACAGACTAACCAGCAAGGCAAACAACATAAACATGAGCAGAGAGAGGAGGCAGGGGAAGAGAGGAAAGATGCTAAAAAGCTGGAGTAAATGATTTATTTGTGATCCCAAAGGAAGGCACTAAAAGAGGCAGAGATAAGACTCATTTCGTACCTCCCAATTCAATGTTCTGTGTGCTGTAGCACACAGGCCGGGCTGTTTTGCTGCTATAACACACCACTCATTGTACACTTCAAAGTTGATATTAATATTTTCTCTGCCTCTTTACACGAGCCCATAAAAAGCAACCTCTCTGCCTGAACGTAAAAACTATCATCAGGCATGCAGTTGACCAAATTCTGCCCAGATGTTGCAGCGTGGTTGCAAACTATATGTCAGCTGTTCTTTTTGCTGCTCACCATGCAGCCAGCCTGTTCATCTGGCCATATGGAGGATCCATGGGAAAAAAAGAATAGCTATTTGTGCATTGGTATTGAAAGTCAGAATAATACAGCCTTTAAGATTTAATGGGTACTCAAGCTGGCTTACAAATAACCTGCTTTGTCTGCATTATTTTGTCTGTGTCTTTCCTTATGAAAAACAAAGAATAGAAAAGAAAGATCAAAGATTTCAAAAGCAGCTTTGTTTTGAAAGCCAAAATGCCTTACTCCCTTCAAACAACAGGGAAGGCTTCTATGCACAGGCTTCAGTCTCACACTGCACCTTGGCCCGCTGCAGTAGATGACAGCTCCGCAAGAAGGATTTCAACTCCCTGTGCCTCCCCCACTTCCTCTCCTTCCCCACAGACATGGAGCCCAGCAAAGCCTGAGTTTCAGTCCTCTGGCCAGCCTGCCTAGAAAGCCTTCTGCGTGGTGGAAATAGCAGCAGTTCCCGAGGGAAGGGAAACACACAAATTATGAGAAATGGATATTTCCTGTTAAACAGGATAAGGCAGAAGTTTGTAATATGATTCCCAGACATCACTGAAGACAAGGGGAGGTCTGAGGTGGAAACCCAAGCTTTTTATCACACCGCCTTTGCACAGTACAATGAAGCTCACGTCTCATATGCTGGAGGCTGACGTCTTGTAGCCACCAGGACTTAGGTGAGCTGGAGTTGCAGCTGTGCCAGTGGTGGGTTTGGGATGGGGAAAAACCTTTTGGAGGTTTTAGGATTAGCAAATTTAAGCATTCAGATCGGGTACCTAGAGACCATGCACTCCCAGGAGCAGCTCAGAGTGCCTCAGTTGGGCTGGCACCAGTACTCAAATGCCTACAGCACTGCTTGGAGCCTCTTTTTATCCCTGTTGACTCATTGGGCAGGCTACATTCAGAATTTAAGCACTACATCCACAGTTTAAAGCTAAATTGGGAAAATCCATTTCCTTCTTTGCGGACAATGCCTCACCAGGTCAAGAATCTGTTTTTCTAACCCCAGGAACCTGCAGGTACCCAACTGTCTGAGATACAGCCTTCAACAGTGGCTGGCTTGGGGAACAGAGTCTGTCCAGAACATCTTTGCACGTGCGAGCACCTGTTTGTACGCAGTTATCTGCTTTGCATGTGAAAGCCTGAGCCTGTGCATGGCCACACGGGCGCAACTTCAGACGCTTGATAATTTGGCCCTGGCTGCGCTGTCAGCTGCTGTCACTTTCTCTTTAGCGCAACGTTCATAAGGCAGCAGCTAATGGGGCGGGAGCATGGGGAGGAATTCTGGCAACGACAAGTTGCCGGGATATTTATTTGGCCGTCCTTATGTAAAAGAGTGCAAAAACGGAGCAGTAAAATATTGTAAAACTTAAGCTGATACTTCCGCTAATTCGAAGTGGCAGTTTTTAAATAGGGTTGCTTCTGTTTGTCACTTTCAATCATAGAATGCCGATAGTGGTACTTAGAAGGACTTAATAGTCTTAAGAAAATAAACTGCCCCCCTCCCCCCAGAGCAGAACAAACAGAGCCATATTGTCATGCCTTGAGATACATCAAGTGTGCCGTGCGGGGCGGGGGTGGCTGCGCGCTTCCTCCTCGGCCGACGCAAGCGAAAGTGACAACTTGTCAACTCTCTCATCCTGTTCACTTCGCATCCTGCTCTGTTTCTTGTGCTCTCTTGCCTTTCCTTGTCTGCTCTTCCCATTTCCAGTCCCGTTCTTCAAAAGAAAAGGACACTCCCGTGTCGGTAGCTTTTAACTGCATTTTATTTGTGCACACCCTTTTCCTGAATTAATAATAACTCCTTTCCCCGACTAGTTTTCACAAGTTCACAGGACTTGTACCTTAAGGCACAGGCATGACTTAAACTTACTGAGGGAGGAGAGCAGTTTTTCCAGGCAGGGAAAGACAGAGTGGCAGGCAAGAGTGCTTCATGCCCCACACACAGGCCAAGCCAGAAACAGGCAGCAGACCAGCCATGAAGCAGGAGGCTCCCATGCCATGTCCTCTTTCCCAGCAGCAGGATGAATCTATGCCATTTGCAGTTGTTATTGCAAAACCTCTGCAAAAATATGGCCAGGGCCTTGCCTGGACTAATCCTGGTCTTGTTAGAGGGCCAGGGATGTGCTGCCTACTCAGATTTACACTGCATGGGGGCCACTGGGCAGCAGCAGCCGTAATATCAGAAACAAACTGCATTTTTCACATGCCCACCTCTTATTCTTCATTACACACCCTGTTCCACTCACTCTGACTGCAACAAAGTTCAAATCCAGTACCTTCTGTGGATGGGCTTCCCAGATTTTAGTGAGGGAAGTGAGGCTCCACTCTGCCTCGAAGGACACGCGCAGATAAAACCCAGGTACTCCCTCTTTAATATCCTTTGTCAGCTCCCTCCATGACCTGTTCAGAATCACTGCCTGAATGACTTTGCCAAGCAAAGGCAACAGAGTCAAACCAGCAGGGACTGCTGTAGGAAACCTGCAGGCTGCAAGCAGAGGGGCACGGGGAGGGGGGCGTCCCTCCAACCCTGCCCAGGAGCCGTCTCAGTATGGAGAGCATGTTGGAAGGGCTGGAGAGAGACTGTGTAGCCAGGAAACACAGAGTTCACCTGAGAGAGGACACAGGGGTCACTCCAAATCTCTTTCACATCAAACCTCTTTACCTAATAAATAAACAAACAAGGAACAATAACAACAACCAAAAAAAAAAAAAAAAAAAAAAAAAGCTGAACAATTGAACAAAGATTTCATTTGAATCAGAACAGAGAGAGGCAGATTTGTTTTCCAGAGTGAAGCTCAGTCAAATATCTAAGATAAGACTCTGTGTGTGTATGTGTGTGTGTAAATCCAGGAGGGGATGTCAGATAAGAAAGAACGATTAAGTTCTTGCGTGAAAGTAGTTAAGCTGTCATCTTAAGCTCAGTCTGTCAGAATTATTGTTGTGTATTCATAAGAATACTAAGGAACAGATGTTCACCTGGCCAAGCAAACCTCCTGAAAGAAAGATATCCATATGTGCTAGTGATCAGACTGTGCTCTGATTCTTAGAAAAAAAGTTTTGTTTCCCGGTATTGGTTGAAGCATAGTAGAAGAGTGAAAAGGAGAAAATAAAAGGTAGGAGGAAAGGAAAAACAAAGGGAAAGAGTGCAAAGATACAAAAAGGAGCCAAGGTGAAATTATGAAAGCTAGGGGAACTCAGGGACATTTCTTGAACATCAGTAAAAGCATTTGTAAGGACAATAGCTACACAAGAGACAGCATAATTAAAAGAACACAAGTAAGAAAAAGAGTTGAATTTCTTTTCACAGTTTCTTTCTTCGTGTTGTTTCAAGTTAGCAGGAAAAATGTGCAAGCAGTGTCCATTCTTCTCTACATCCTAATGTATTTTCTTTGCTTAGTCTTTTGTCTTATTCATCTAATGGATTCAGAGCATTGGGATTCTTTTGTGTTGAATTTTCATGAATCAGCCTGTCTGCTACAGCCTGGGACAAGCACATCTTCCAAACACAGTCCAGGGTATAAACCAAACAAAACACAAGAAAGACACAGACTCATGGGTACCTTAGAGGTAAGAGGAATTTCACCCTGTTCCATTTCTAAAGGGCTGGCCACTGCAGCTTGGGGCTGTCCAGGGCACAAGCAACCAGAACAAGTAGAAAAGCAAAAATGCAGAGGGGAACTGGGAATGAGGGAGGTGATACAGAACTGAACAAAGATTAGGGGCAGCTGCATTAACTGGGGTCCTGCTCCCTCTGAACCCACCAGCTGGCAGCTCCAGAGGTGCGGGTCCAAGGAGAGTCAGAGGGAAGGTTCAATGTTTGGCATTTCTCCTCATCCAACAGGGAAACAGGACACAAACCTCTGCCCCACCAGTAAAGGATGTTTGGGACCTGAATAATACTGTGGGGAACATGTAGTGGGCCACGTTCACATTTAGTATATTTTTAAATGAAAAAAGTTCATTGTATTACAGCATTGCATAATCATCCCTGGAAGATGCCACTTCTTCAATTATTACTTTGCAAGGATCCTATTAAAAAGCAATAAGCCAAACTGGAAGTTCATTTTGAGTGTTTTTTTCACCCAGGCAGATCCCCTTGTGTTCAGAGCAATGGGTGATGAAGCTGTAGCCTAAACCACGTCAAGCTGTTCTGTATACACTGCCGTCAGTCGGATATTCCTTCTGCTGGAAAGATCACTAATTATTCAGCCGGCATTTGCCTGAATAAGGCCTCAAGATTTGGTCCAAAGACAGCAAATGTTCCTTCTTGATTATTTTTGCAAATTAAATGAGAAGAATTTAGAAAGAGAGCATATGAAGCTTATTTGTAAGACAGATGTTAAACGGACTAGCAGCTTCCCAGTATCCCTCTAATACTTATCCCCAGTACCAAAATATATTTCTTTAGCCTTTATAATGACATGGAAGTACTTAAGACTTTACCAGTAGTACCCTGAATGACTTTACAGGTCAAGAATCATGAAGTTATTTATTCTATTAATAATGTTTTACTACAGATTCAGGACATTTTGGAGTGGAGAAAATTTTTCAGCTAATAATTTGTTGACTGAGAAATGCAGTTTTGAGTCAATCAAAAGTATTCATTAATATAAAGAGTCTAACATGGGGGAGGTGATTTTTTTTTTTATTTTGAATCATCTCTCATATCATCTGACTTAAAATAATATTTCCTATCTTTTGAGGTGAAGAACTGAAAATCCCAGGTACTCCTGCAGCTCTGAGCCAATTGAACCCTTGAGCTGTCTTGAGGCAGGACCATAACTTCCTTATGGTATGCTTGGGGTGCTGCACTCCAGCAGGAATGGGATGGATGTGTGCTTGGTCCCTTCCCCCACCTACCTCACCTTCTTGCAGCAGCCTCTGAGGTGTGTGACATGTAACAACCATTAGCACACAGGCTAATGAACATACATCACCTTTCTTCCCAACCCAGCCAGCAGCAACAGTCATAACAGATTTCAAGATATGGCATATCAGAATTATAAAGAAACAATTTGTTAGCCCTGGAGTGAAGTCAAAATATTACTCAGCAATGTTAGGAATAGCAACTGGTATCTGAACAATATTAGGACGCTAAAACAGATTTATTAACTTTTACTTAATACAGTGTATCTAGCCTTCTGAAAAACAATAATGTAAATAATGAGGTATTCTGTATAATTGTTTTCTTTGTGCACCTTCCATATAAGCTCCTGTTCTGTTTACAGATCCAAAGATGATTTTCCCAATTGCCAATTCTGCATTCATCCTGAGACTTGAAAATCCATCTGCCACCTCTCTGCTAGTAAGAACCTCAGCAGTGATACGATTTCCACTGCTCAGACCTTTCCTGGGATCTGCGCTGACTTGGAGGCCCAAGACAGACCCGCTCACTCTTCCACGGCTGCTTTGGATGTTGACACACCAACAGATTTTCAGCTACATGAGACCTAAGGAGCTCTCCTAAAATTTGGGGCTCTCTTTTCACTACAATGAGTATATGGCCACTATTTTCACATGGCTGCTTTGCTACAGTTTAAACCAAAACCATCTTTTTATAAGGAACAGGAAGAACATGGTCTTTGGTTGCTGTGAAGTTTTACTAAACTCAACAAAGTTCCACCAGCTTGCACAAGCTGAGAAATCATTTCACAAACCAAGGGAACAATCACTATGAAGCACCACATGAGACCTTTTTTAGGCTCAAACTTCCAAGCGCTGTGTGTGCAATCTTAGTTGAAGTGAGTCATTCTACTAACACTCACAGAGCTCCAACATGCTCCAAGACACATAATGAACTTGTCCAGGCTCAGAATATTTGACACTGAATCTGTCACGGATCAGATTACTTCACTGTCCTACTTCTGAAAACATGGGGACCTTATCTCAGCATTCTTATGTGTCCGTCTTGAAGAAGATAGCCGGAGCTGTCAGCGTGCAGAGGTGATGGGTGATGCTCTGCTTAGGGGACGGCACCCCCTGAGAAAGAATTTCTGGGACTCAAAGACGTGGACAACCTAGATACATGTTGTTTGCAATTGCCAGCAAAACCAGAAACTTCAGTTTATTTGTCTTCATACTAGTTCAAACAACCTGATTTTTAATTCTGGACAGTAAACACACCAAAAAAAAAAGTGTATGCCGCCTGTAACCTTACAGAAATAAAAAGGATAAATATTGAAATTCTGAATGCTTTTTGTCATAGAATTACCACTGTGTTCTTTAAAGGCTGACCCAAAGCACATATTAAACGAATTTAAAAAGTGAGGAAAGCCAAAATAATATTAAATTTTTAAAGAGATATTTTAATTAGTCAGACAAACATGGATAGACTTATATATCACTGAGATGATATCTTTACCACAACCATTCAAACCACTGTCTTGCAATTGCCAGCAGTCCAGCTGATGCTCTGGTTTTCTCCAGTGTGGAGAAATAAGTCTTATCACTTCCTGCCTGTTTTGAGCCCTCTCCAACTTTGCTTCTGCCATCAGCAGTGTTTTTCAGCCCATTCTTGATAACACCAGGGAGGGAAAATGGTCTGGAGGAAGAAGAGGCTATCATGGCATTTGAAATTCCCAAGGAATTTCTTCATGTAACATTTTTAAAGGCTTGTGAACAATCCCTGTAACATCCTGACCTTTTTTTTCCTTACTGATTAGTACATCAATGCTGGTCATTTCCTCTGCCTCCCCCTATCCCTCTTTCTTATGCTACCTAATCCACCTATTTTGGTTTCATTTCACTCTATCCCCTCTCCCCTTTGACCTAGATTCCATCCATTTGCAAATGCTTTCTTTGATATCCACACCAGTTCTTTATCCACTGATGTACCTCACATCCAAACCTGCCTACCAACCTAAGAAGCCATCTTTTGTGTGATACCAGATCAAAAAGGCTTCTTGAGGATCACGAGTTGCATCCAGGCCTTTCCTCTGCCAGACTTTCATATCTCCCCTTAAAAATTCCAGTAGGTGATCTCTTCTATACACCTACAAGATAGTATCTGTTGTAATATCACAGCTCTCTTAGTCTCTTTCCTTCCTTTAGACCCCGATTTATGATTTTTTTTTGTTATTTTTTAAAATTTTATTATGATTTTTTTCTCTTCCAACTGCTACAATCAATCAAACCCGTAGACACACAATTTTCCAGATCTTCCCTAGACATATTTGTGAAGTACCAGCTGAATTTCCTGTAGCCCATGATATTGGTACTGTGGAAAATGCCAAAGCGTCTTCCCCTTGCTGCACGACAGTGTTTCCGAAGTAAAACTTCCATGTTATCCTGCTGAGTGCCATGCTTGTGAAGATAACCTTGAACACGTTAATGGACCATAAACCAATACTTATCTGACATGGCAGACAGCTGGAAACTCTATCTCTGAGAGGTGTGGACAGCCCCATTCCCCTAGCTGGTGTGCTAATGCTGAAGCAAAAATTGACAATTTAAATTCCAACATTATTAATGATTCCACTGATGATCATTTTAGCAGAAGCATCCAGCCAATGCATTTACTCCACAATCCCAAGCTGCCTCCCGTGCCTTCCCAGGTGCCAAAAGCTCCAACTGTCCCCTACCCAACTGCCAAAGACTTCAGCTTCCCCATGGCAACTCCTACAATGCAGCTCTGCATTGTCGTTACAGCGCTGAACCAAGCGGGGAGTGAACGTCAGGAAAATAGCATCAATTAAATTGACTTCAGTATCAAAATAAATAATACTAATTGTTTTATCCATTAAGGTACTTAGTTGAGTAAACTTTTATATAAATTTAATTTAAACAAATCTGCTATTGAACTGCAGGCTGCTTCACCAGAAGGCTGCAGGACTAAGGATGCTGCCAAATAATTGAAGTCCAGTTTGCTACAGAGTCCATAATCCCCAGAACAGAAATACTGCTTTAAGAAGCTAACTAGTACGTTATATACCATTTTTTTGTTTTGGTTGTTTTGTTTTGGGTTTTTTTGTTTTATGTGAACACTTTTGACGCAACCCACAGCAAAGTGACAAGCATTATGCCACCAGACCCTTCCCATGAAGTCCACAGAGCCCTTGGGATCCATGGAAGCCTGAAACCTGTAGCCTAGCAGCTCTCTCTTTAGCCATGTCCTTTCCTACAAACAGGGTCTTAAATGTGCCTGCCTGGGGTTATCCTACCTTTCTTGATGTTTTCTACTGAAAACAGACTGCTTCCCATCTGAACAAGTTATTTTTCAAATCTTCAGTTATTTTAATTTCTTAATAACCTGTTCTGGCATGATTCTGCTTTCCTTTAGCTTTTCTTTGTCCTCCCTAGGGAAATTTATGCTTGTTTCTGACACCTGTGTCTGCCACAATTTCCTTCTTTTCAGAGCACAAGAGCAAGAAGTGCATTGAATATTTTAAGCAATACCTGAATTTCCTTTCAATAATTTTTCTCTGCCATGTCTTAAAGACCCTTCTGTCTCTTTCAGAGGCCTCTTTTTTCTTGTGTACTTGAAAAAAGTCATCATTTTTCACAACCTCTTGTGCAATCTTTTTTTTTCATTCTCTGCCTTTGCTTTTCTTATAATTTTTATTACTTTCTGAACTTCACATTGTAATCTTTCTGGTCTGCCCCTGTATGATGTTTAATACCTCACGTATGCCTCTTTCTTACACTTGATTAATTGAGGGTGGGCTTGTTCATCATAGTGTGAATGTATTTCTTTCAAGCCTGCATATCAAATGGCCCTTGGGTATATATTAATTTCAGTTCTGCACATTTTCAGTTTCTCATCAATGTTCTTGTCCTCTCCATTACTTTTCATTCAGCTCCTCCCACAGATTTCTGAAACTCACACTGAAATTTTGGAAAATCACCTGCAAGCCCGAAAGAAAAACTTAAGACATGCAAGTTCATTGTGACCTGGGTACATCAAACTCTCAGTGAATTTCATGCCCTTCCCAAGTCTAGGATCAACAGAGATCAAACTGGAAGTGGAAGCACCTTGTGGGCTGAGGGTATTTTCAGCCAGAGAAGGATCACCAGACTGGAGCACATCACTGCACTGCCCTTTCTGGGACTGCTGTACTCTCTCCACATGTGAGGACGTGGATAGCTATCCCCATCAGTCTATCAAGGAGATGCACACCCAGTGCCTTGTTTGTATCACCAAAGTGGAGGAAAACAAGTTCACTGGGCCAAGGCTCTGTCCTGTGACCTGTCCTGAAGTACTTCAGATCACCTTGTCTCTGAAATGCGAAATAGAATTTTAAAATGTGTTTGAGTCTGCATCATCTTCAGCAGTGATGTCCAGACATCTAGACATATGTCAGACATATTTGGAGTGTAAAAAAATTAAAAAAAAAAAAAAAAAAAAAAAAAAAAAAAAAAAAAAAAAGACTTTATTATAAATCTAGATTTTTATCTGCACTCACTCCCACCGAAAGCAGCTGTGTTGATTATGGGATCCAGGATCTGCTGAAGTAGGCAGCAGACATTGACTTCCACAAAGGGCCTTTCACCCCTGCAGGTGATGCTCCCCTCATCTCCTCCAGCTCCACCCACAAGATGAAGCACCCAGAGGTGTTCTGAAGACTGGGAGCCTCCCATGAGGGCCTGTAAGGAATAAGCAGCACCCACTGCCTGCAGCTACTTCATGTGTGATAGATGGACTAACTATCATGAAAGTGATTTAATATTTGCAAAGCCTATTCCAATATAATAGAGACAGGTTTTCTTTTCAGACACAATTTTCTTTAATAAATACATACAAACATACAAACCATAGCCCTGGCTTTCACAACAACTGGGGTGAGTGGGTCAGGAGCTGCTGGTCACTGCTCTGGGACAGGCTGGGCATCAGTCAGTGGGAGGTGAGAAACTGTGTAATAGATCTCTTGTTTCTCTGAAGTTTTTTGCCTGACTCTCTCTCATTTTCATTACTATTATTATTGTTACTGTTGTTATCAATAATATTATTATTCTTATATTTTACTTTGTTTCAACTATTAAACTGTTCTTGTCTCAACACATGAATTTTACTTTTTCTCTGAATCCTCTCCCTGTTCCAGTGGGGGGAGGAGTGAGTGAACAGCTGGGTGGCAGTTAGTTGTCAGCTGGGGCTAAACCACAGAACTTATTATAAGGTTATTACGTGTTTTAAAGATGTGCACATAGAGTACAAGCAGTAAAAAATAACCCAACTCTTGTAAATGTATGTTGCAATTAAGGCCCTCCCCCTATACAGATAACACAGACCTTTTGATGTATTGTGAGTTCAGTGAAATGGCTCAGAACAAAAGAAGTTCATCACTTGCAAGAGTAGTAAAGTTTTTTATCACACATAAATATTGTTATGCTATTTCTTATGGTAGATCACACAGTATCAACTAAAATTTCAGCTTTAGAATAATGTTTAGCTCCTTCCTATCTTTTTTTTTTTTTTTTTCTGTGACATGGATGATTCTATATAAAATAGAAAAAACTGAGAAACCAAATTTTCAGGCTTCAAATACTGATACTTTGAATTTGGAGACTCAATCCTGACCCTTGTGGTTTAAGTCTTGAAACACTCTCATGCAGAGAGATGACAATTTGCACAAACTTTCATTCAGGTTTGTAATATTCTTTACTACCAAATAACACAGCTTTTTCATAAAGAATAATTTCCTGAAAGCTACCTACCCTTTCTTTCCTAGAGTTTCCTAGAGTTTCCATAGTGAGATATCATATCCTATTTCCAAGGATTATTTTTATTGATGTGGTTTATAGTAGCCCTTTTCTGGGAACTCCAGCTACCTGTACCTAAATATGAGAAGGATTATAATCCCTATCTCAAAGGCTTCACTCCCCATTCAGCTGGGGTGAGACAACTCTGCAAAGAATAGGTTCAAGTAATGAAATAGATACAAAATAAATTAATCTGGGAAAGGAAAAAAAAAAAAAAAAAAAAAAAAAAAAAAAAAAAAAAAAACCACCATCACCAAACAATTTATTAAATTTATTAGCAGCCGAAGAAGTGCACTTAAAAAAAAAAAAATCTTCAACAGAGGTGGTATCTTCCTGCCTTCTGGAACAAAGGTAAGAGAAAAGTGGAAGGTGGTTGTTTAAAGAGATGCAATATGGGTCACATTTGCCTTGAGTGTGGCTAAAAAAGCCCTGCTCACTGTCACATCTGGACACCCCCTCACAACAGAAGCAGATGACAACATAAGCTCCTCCAGTCCTTATGGCGTGCAGAAATTCACCATTTTTCCCAGCTATTCTTTTTTGTCTCTTACAAAGTTCAGATTGAGCCCTGAGGGCACTAACAAAGGAAAAAAATGCTTCACAGCATTTTCCCCTTGCTATTGCTTTGGGGTATGTGTAAGATGAGATCAAGTCAGTATTACATGAGGAGCATTCTTAATTCACTGTGTGGTCTGCAGGCAGACTGGGATATGATGATTTACTGCATTTTGAACAGAAGCACTCTGAAGTGAACTCAGGAGGCACTCTGGCACATCAGCTGGGCATTTACCATATAGTCTTCTGGTAGGCTGGGAGAAAGCAAGATATAGTTGTCCGCCTTTGTACTGCACCCTGAAAACTGAGAGAAGCCCGCTGTCCTGCTGCAGGGAGAGAGCAGCTTTTGCTGCAGCTGGCTGCCCTCCTCTTTCTGCTCTTCCCGACGAGCAGGGGAGGCGGCAATGCAAAGGTGCAGGCACACCCCTACTGACATCACTGTCTCTGGTCTTTACAGACGCATCTTGAGACTGCATCGTGGTAGGAGACCGCCTTTAAAAGGTCAACGTAACCAACATTGCCATGTGCTGAAGCAAGGAGCAATTGCTGGATTGTGCTCAGCATCTTATGGTGTCAAACCTTAAACCTGTGAGCTAAGATTCCAACTTGCAGTTGCAGATGCAGGTAAGGCATCTCCCTTCCATAACGAAAAAGTGCTTCATGCAACAAACACAATGCTTGTCTCTTGGCCACAAAGCCCTCGGATCAGAAAGCCACAGACAGCGTAGTCACCAACACTGCCCAAGAGGATCTGCAAACAAGGGGAATTCCTGTCCTGCTCTGGGCTGGTTCATCCACATGCCACTCCTCTAAGGCAGGCCTTTTATCACTGTTTTCAGAAGAGAGGAACTGACCCACAAAACTTTCCAAAGTCATCAAGGAAAACTGCGACAGGAACTGGATCACAAAAACTGTACCAGGTGCCCCGTGTCCTCTCATCAGTATCTGTGTTTTTGCAAACACTTTTCTCTCTTCTTCTCCCACCTCCCCCGTGCCACTTCTTACCAAACTGTTCTCCATTTGCAGAAGACCTGGTTAATTGATTTTAAGGCCGAAAAATTACTGTGAGCCACTAATCTGTGTTTTAGGAAATCAGCGCTTCAGGCTGACCAGCACTTCAGTTCCTGCAAGCAAGTCCACAGCTGTGGCCAGGACACTACTCTTAAAACAAGCATTTCTTTGTGTGTGTGTTGCTCATCTCTTTTGATTAAATTTTTTGTCCCATTTCTAGATCAAATCTATTAAATTTCTAAGTGGCCATTAAAGAGAAACAGTGAACCTGATTGACCCAAATTCATGTTAAATTTGTAAACTAAATAAGCTGAAGAAATTGTGATGAATATTTGATTTCTGACCTCACTCTGTTTACATTGAAAGCATCTCTTTATCATCAGATGTAGAAATCTAGAAATATTTTAGAGCAGTTACATAAAATACTAGCTAGTGCTCCACTTTTGTTAAAGGTTTTTTGGTGCAGACAAATGATAGACAACTCCAAAATGAAATTGGATATTGACACGCAGTGAAATTTCTACACTGGATTTCCTCAGAGGATCAGTTTCTGACCTGCTATTCGGAAAACCATATCTTTAGAGATGTCTGCCTCTAAAATCCTGCATTGGACCTGTCTTGTTATTAAACAAGTCATTAAATCCACAGTGTTTTATAAACAACAGAAATTATGTTGTTTCAACATTTCCTACACATATCCTGAAAAGGGTCTTGGTGTTCACTGCCTCTCTGGAAGCTACGTGACTGTTTCAGGAGGTGAATGTGTGTATAAGCAGTCAAGACTCAGAAATTATCTTCATAGTACTGCATCTGTAATGAAAAAAAAAAAAAAGGGAAAAGGTATCTTATTTCAGAAATGAGGTAAAATTACAGCATTATGGACTGTAACATAATATAGGAAGGCTTTCCACCCTGCAATAGCTGAATGAAAGCTAGTCCACAATAAGCAGGGGTGTCTATTGCCCCACACAGATTTATTTAATATTCTTGTGATTCCTTCCCTAGCTCAGGTATATCTACACAGAGCTGTACAGACAAAATCTAATCAGTTTTGCTGAAAAAGGATAAAATTCTGAACAAAAGCCAAGACATAGTTTAATTCTCACACTCACAGCTAGCACTAAAGTGTCTGTGTCCTGTGACTGGCTTGCAGCTGCCTGTGTAAAAGAGTTGCCCATTATTTGGAAAGCAAGATAAAAGATACAGGGGAAGCTCATCAAAGAGTCAAAGCATGCTGCGTCCACAGTTAAAACATTTTAAAGGATCATAGTTATTAGAAATTCAAGTTTTTCAAGTATTAAAAATAAATCTTTAATTCCCCTACAGATTCCTAGTATCCAGAGTATTTTATAGAAACATCTGGATAAAGGAATAAAGGCAAATCCATTGTGTTTCTAGACATTCCTGGAGCACTGATGTTCTTGAGATTATGCTATTGGATTACTGGTATAAAAATAATAAATATTTCCAGTACTTAAAGCTGTAATGCTTTGTGTTGGATTTGAATTTTGGTCTCATTTTAGTAAAAGGTGGATGGAGATTCAGAGTCTCTTCTTTAACCAGAAAGATGTAGGGAGTTTATTGCTTAGTGACCTATATTTTTTTCCTCTACATTATTTGAAAAGTTATTTAGCAACTTCCCTGCTCTTTCCTTTTAAAATATCTGTCAAGACAAAAATATGGTTAAGACTCTGTTCCTCGTTCCCATGCCATATGAAAGCGAGGGTTTGTTAACCTGTGCTAAGAGTGTTGTAAAATATTTTGTTCTTCAAAAAATGCATTAATTTCTGTTTATGGCTTTAAATGAAGGGCAATAATACACCCAAGAAAAAGCTGTGTCTCAGACAGAGGGGGTGAGAGACGCACCAAAGCGAGATCTTTGGATATGTTTTCACAAGGTTTTGCAATATTACAAATACATTTTCTACAGGTCACTAAGCTAACTAGGAACTTAATGATATAACAGACTCAGGCTCCTCTTTGTTAACAGAAAATGTATACAAGCCTTGCCAGAGGGGCAAGGAATGTGCAGTTATAAACTTCAGCCTGTGCCGAGAATGTTGCTCCACCATAAACATATGGTATGGTCACTGAGCCACCCCGAGCCCTTCCCTGTCTGAGAGGAAAGCACGAGGTGCAGCGGCTCTGAGTGGGCTTTCAAAGCTCCATTTGTGCAAGGTCTTCACTCTCCCTGCTTACCATTTCCCTAGGGAGCAGCAGTGTGTTGTGGAAAGTGCTGGTAACCAAAGACAGCGATGCAACAGCCTAAGCCCAATGGCTCCAGCCCAGTTTTTTCACTTTATCCCCTTTACTGTTTCCTCTCCTGTTGTTGCCATTTTTTTTTTTTTTTTTCTTTTAACATGCAAGTTGCCATGAAAAATTTGTTAATGAAATATTTGCTTAGAAGTCTGCTCTGGGCTAGGCTGATAACCTATCTGTGTTTGAGTTTGGCTTCCCATATTCTAAATACTCATCTTCTCTCTGTTTAGCTTATTGATTGGTTTGGCAGGAAAAGCAGCCTTGTCATCAGTGACCAAGGTCAAACCAAACAAAAAGGGACAGGAGGGGAGGGAAAAAAAGGAAAGAAGTTGGAAGAATGAGCTCAGTGAGGCAGGAGTGGAATAGCTGACCTCCTGCAACTTTCCTTTGGGAGATAGGTCCTGGTCTGCCCAGGAGTCTGCTGGATTTTGCAAGGTCACAAGAAATCACTGACATCATCAGAACCAGCACTCAGAAACCGGCAGGAGAGATGGGAACTGAGAGTCAGTCAGAATCCACAGATGGAAGAGGTGGACACCACCACACACCAAGGCTGGGTGCAAATGCCCACAGGAATATCTCCTCAGAGCTCTGGTGCAGAGCAAATGAGGTGCTGAATCAAATATTGCAAACACCTAAAATTTGAAACTTAAAGCCCATGTCTACATATACAAGTAGCAGTCATCTGTTCCCAGAGGTGCCCCGAGCTATTTTTCAGAGAGGCCTGCAACAGTCCCAAAGAACAGGAGTCAGTAGGTTTTTTTCCTTGAACATGACTGGGTGTGGGCTCATACCTCTAATTCTCCAAATAAATTCTACAGATTTTGGCCTCAAACTTTCATTTCTACTCCTAACACCTGAAACAAGAAATCTGTTGAAAATGAGTCAGGAAGTTTAAAGGCTAACCCAGACACACGTAAGATGTAAGCACAGGCTCTCAGCAAGGCAATGGATACCTTCCTATCATGCCAAGTTCACCCTTGTCTGGGAGTAGTTTTATATTACCTGAAAGTCCCAGTCCACAAAATTCATACAATGCCTCACAGCTATACAGTGCATTCTACCTAAAAATGCAGATGAATCAATGAAAAATGTCCAAAACTGTATAAAACTCATTGGAAAATCCTAAACATAAGGTTAAGATTCACTACATCACCCTTTCAAACCCCCTTGCAAATATTTTTATGTTTATGTAATTCAGTGTGAACAGCAGCGTACAATTTCACAGAAGAGATGTGAAACTGCAAGGGAAGGTTATATCATGGTTAAGAAAACTGAGATCAGCTGTAATGTAGTGTAGCAGTATCTTACTGTAAAGATAACGTACTTTCTGGTTTTTGCATACTGTACAGCTGAGGTGTTCTGAAAGGAAGCTGCAACAGAATAGACCTGCTAAATAAAATACCTGGCAATATTGTTATCTGGTACAATGCATTCATGTTAGTGGCTTTACAAATGAATAAGAGGGTGCCAGAGGCTAATAATTATGTGACATGAACTGACTGTTAAATCCTGCAGTCTTTACTCAATATTTATATAGTCCTGACTTGTGGGGAGTTCAGCTTGATAAATGCCAGAGTAAAAGAAGTAAAAAGAGAACTAAATCCATTCCCAGGTTTCTCTTTAATCTTGTTACTTTCCTTCCCACTAAGGAACTAATTCAGCGATCAGTGTGTTATTCACAGGATACTGGAAACATTTTAGCAGAAGTACTTCATAGTTTATAGCACATGACTATAGCATTTGAGAAATTCAGCTTCACTGACCCAGCTTGACATATGAGAGAGGAGTCCAACTTCCTACCTGCCGACATGGTCTCATTAACAAACTGAATTAAAAGGGTCCTCATCACAGCAAAGAAAAGAGATGCAGAAAGACGCTGCTTATCTATAGAAGGTGATGCCAGTTTATCCAGGAAATAATTCCTCTTTCTGCATCCCAACTCCCATGACTTTAAAAAGAAAATATCTTTCAAGGAATGCAGAAAGCAAAACAATTTTTTGTACACAAGGTACTGAAGACAAGGTTATCTGACAACTGTCCAATTTGCATAAGCAAAGGCCAAAGGCTGCACAACTACATAGACCTCTATTTTTAGCAAGAGCAAGTTCCTTTGGTGGATCGACACTGAAACACATTGCAGAGGATGATTTTAAGGATGAGGTGCAGGCAGTGTCTCTGAAAATTAGGCCCTGTCAAAGATGCACCACTGGGAGCTCTCAAAATCACCAGTTGCTCTTCATCCTCTGGGGCAGAAGAACCTGACCTTCCCAAAGGGTTGCAGGATGAACCTCTGGAGACAATTTCAAAGGCCTCTCTAATAATCTGGGCCTATGCGTATGGTGCTGATTTCCACCGCAGAAAGATTTACTCAGGATTACCCAAAGAAGATGGAAAACTGGGTAACAAGATCAGAAGAAATGAGATGTCCCTAAATAAACCAAGGCTCTGGTGTCTGACATGTGGATTTAGCCGCCCTTCGCCAAGAGTGCTTTAATTTGTATCACTGTAATCGGGTTAAGAATTATTGTAGCCAAAGTAATTAGCAGCAAGCTACCAACCAGCTCCTTGACACAGAAAGCAAACGGGTTTCTCCTCCAAGTATTTGCCCCCCTGAGGGCTGGGAGGTAAAGAGGAGAAGGAGGGAATTAGGGGTGACCTTGCATTAATGAACAGTAACATGCTCCTGGATCAATGGGCAAACCTGGCATAGCTCAGAGAGAAAGCATCAACTGTGTCATCGAAGTATCTCTGATATCCATGGGGGTTTTGCAATGGATGCTTATGCAAAAGAGGTAAACACAAATGAGGCTGGTGCAACAGGAAAAAAGGGCTACAGGAAGAGAGAAAGAAGGTGTGAGGATGTAAACAAAAAATAAACAGAGAGATTGCTGTGGGGTGGTTTATTTAAAGAGTTCCTACATTTGCATTATTGGATTAAGCATTTTGACCAAAGTTTGTAGAATTTATTTTGGCCAAAAATGACTAATATGAATATTGGCCTCATGCCTGAATAAAGGAATGTAGTTTCTCTCTCTAATCAGGTTGCAACAGATAAAGGCTAAATAGAAATGAGTAATTCACCGTGACTCAATATTACATGGGCTGTATTTTAAGAGCTGAATTTCAAGTGCATTTCTGTTCTTTATTTCAGCTGTGCTATCTTTCGCTCACCCTCGCCACACTGTGTGTCAGCCCAGCTCGGCAAAAATGGGAATAATTTTATCTATAAGCATGATGTACTTTTTAGGAGACTCTCTTCCTGGAAGCAAAATCAATTCAAGTATTCAGGAGGCCTCTAGTGGCTTATAGTTTCAGAGGAAGTTTCCTCTGAAGCCTAGCGCGTGAGGCTCAGAAAATATACAGAAGGTCAGGGAAACAAAAGGGACTTCCCATTTGTTGATTAATGCCATTGACAATAAACAGCAAACTTGGTCTCTGACTTCAATATCTAGGAATCTGGTCCTCAAGGCCCGTGATACACTTACACAAAACACTCAGAACGTGCAGAAGAGAACAATAGGATCTTGGTGTTTCGCATGTGTCTAAGCATATAGTGGGAAAGAATTACAACGTGATGAGCCCTATATTTGAAACAGCTGTCAAAGGGGAGACTATGCCAGTTTCATTTTGATCCACAAATATAGATGCTTTCTATTACTGACACTAGACTACGCAATAGGTTTCCAATGTGGTGCACGAGTGCGTAATCCTCCATTTGCAACTCTTCACCCCGTTCCCACACCAGGAGAATCAGATAGGGCCAGTCCTGACTGGGGTAATTGGCATCAGGGAAGCTATTGCTCTTTCCAACAGCTGAGGCTCTGCCCTGTACCCTGCTATGCACAAATACATAATATTACATATTAGGTGAGAACCTGGATCACCTGTATTCTATATTTGCAAGCAGGGTTATTAAAAAGAAAGAGAAGAGTAATCACAAAAGAAGGTGAGAGAAATGAAGTCTCGCTGCTCCCCTGGCAAGTTTTGGCCGAGACAGTCAATGCTTTCTTCATCACATATGTATTTCCCTGGGCCTATTTTTATATGTCATAGGATAGTCGAAGAAATGTCCTTAATTCCCGGCACTTTGATTCACCTCCACAAACTAAGCCTTGTTGTAGGTGACTTAGCAACCATGTGATCCACCTATTATTAGAACAGAGTTAGCCCTCCAAGCCCCCAAACTCCTGCCTCCCCTTGTCCTTATATATATATCTGTCTCCTAGCAGAAAAGTGGCACATGACCTCCTATCCTCAAGAATACTTGGCACAAGTCCCTACTTCTCAGCCGAAGCTATTGTTCTAGGAGAGAATGACACAGGCGCGCAAGAGTCTTGCTGACACTTTTGACTTTAAACATGAAATGCCATTAATCAATCAGCTGCATCTGTTTGGAAAAATTAAGTGGCTGGAATCAAGGCAAACACAATAAATAATCCTTAGGCAAACAGGAAAGAAAATAAAGGAAGACATGCTTTTGACTTCTAGTTACTTCAAATTCATTTGATTTGTCTTTCATGTCCTCCTTACAAACATTAGGGCTTACCAAGCATACAGTGTGAAGATACCAAACTCTAAAGGCTTATGCAGAGTACCACTACCAAATTAAAGGTGCTAAGCTTGCAAGATATAAGTGTCTGCCATGGAATTCACACATGACATGGCAGCAGAGGGGGTCTGAATTCACAGATGGGGACCAGACCAGACTCGCAAAATGCCCGGGTGTCACTTGAAAGGTTGACTTCTCCTGCTATTCAGCGAAGTTGCAGATGTACTTTATGGTCTCAAAAATATGTTCATTCCTGCTACAAGTGCTTCAGAGGCTTAATGCCACATGGAATCATTCCTGACAGGTGCTCGTATCCATCAGAATAAGCATCCAGTAGATTTCAAACAACCCATAGTTCCTTGGAAGATGGACACCCACACAAAACAGGACCTCAGTGTTTAAGAGCCTGCTGCTGACACCTCTTTGCAGGAATGAATGGAAAAATACTAAGCTGGACCTTGTAGTGGAAGAGTATTTACCTTTGACAGGAGGTAAAAACAGGGAATAGCTGTGAAAAAGACATCAGGCTCAAAAGGGTCCTTGTCTGCCACACAGTCTTTTCGGTTTTTGCACAGTCCAGGGCTTGAATCCAGTTTCATTGGCTCCTGTTGAACCAAACAAGAAAATGTGTGCAACATTGCTCACTGCTGGTGAAACAATGCTCAACGTTTGCCCAAACTACCAGGCTCATGAGCATCCAGACCTAAAAGCTTGGTGTGAAGAAGACACAGAGAAGCCTCAACCCGCTCTCCAGCTGTGGGGATGAGCAGCACTACTGCTGCTGGCCTGCACAAGGTGGGAAACACAAATCCAACCAGTTTATAGTTGGGCACGTTCAGCAACTAAACTGAGCCCACCCACTTATTTCACACAGACCATTAAAGGAGAGCCATTTCAATCCAGGCTGATGACACCTTCAAATTTCCATCTCGCTACCAATTCCTGCTACAAGGATCTGCCTGAACATTGTAAAGTAATGATATAAGTGATATGTATGGGTAAGAATGACACAGAAGCAGGGAGTGAAAGAAAACACCAGAGCAAAACGTTGTGAGGCCATCTCCATTGCTAAAACACGTCACGTATTTGACTGACTATTGAACTATTTGATTAGTCCCAATCTGAAATAAGATTTTTTTGTTGTTGTTTTTTGAGCGGTTTACTCTTTTTGAAAACAACATTTCAAAATGAAAATGTCACTTTGAACTCTACATTTTCTTTGTACTGGCTGAAATGCATATGAGCAAAACACTTCAACTTTACAGAAAACAAACAGAAAACTGTGAGGGGGGAAACGAATCTATAGATATTTTTAGTCACTTATACATTCTGCATTTCAGAGTTGATTTCCTATTTGCTCAATAGCAGAGCTTTCCAATCTCTACATATTCCTGGAAAGCAGTATGAATATACCTATGGCTTAGCCATGAGTGAAGACTCAGCTGACATAAGTTTAAGTTTCAGCTCCGTTGGTGTCCTTACAGAATGCACTTCACCTATGATGCCTCTCTTTCCTCTTCCACCATCATATCTAGGACAGAAATACCCTATAGTTCTTATGTGTTTCTGCCGTAACAGCTGCCACAACATTCCTGCTGCTGACAATATCTAGATAAATGAGAGTTTGTAGGAAGAGCTAATATCTTTTATGAGACTAGCTGATACAATTGACAAAAGTGAATAAGTTATGGGGTTAAGGATCCTTCAGGTACACTAGAGAATATGCTAGACCACTCCAGTTCCAACAGCATTGCCGCTACTGGATAGATAAATAGATAGAAACCTCACTATACAAAATGAAGAGCATGTTTGAGATGTCCCTGTCACTTCCTCCAGAAACAACAGAAAAAGGAATAGAATGACACACACATTTTTAAAGGCAATAAAAGGTTAAGAAAATAATTGTGGACAGTCTTCTTTATCCTCCAAACCTTTAGTACGTGCAAAATGAATCTGCAATAACAGTTCTCCACAACGCCAAAACCCCAAACTGCTGTCAGTCATTCCACTAGTAGTTGCCTGGGGCAACTGCTTTCACAATTATCAGTGGATTCATGAACTTGCTGCAGTAACAAATGATGTAACTGATTTTATTTTTTTTTTTTTTTTTTTCAGGTGGTCAGGTTGAAAGTGAGCACAAGTATATTCAGGCTTTCTGTTCAGCAACACAAAAATACATGAGAAACCCTCTTTATATTAGGCACACCTGTTACAGGCCACGGCCAAGGCCACACCACGTCAATTTGACAGATATATGCCAAAATACGTGGATCACAGAAATGGCAACTAGATCTGTGACTATAGTGTTTCAAACAAAGCAGTGATTCCAGTAAGGCTAGCATGAAGCTGGTACACAAGACAGCACAAGTGAAAAGCCCTTGATGGTACATTGGCGTATTCTTTTGACTTTTCTAGTAACCTAATGTTAAATAAGCACTTCCCTGTAGGAATAAGAAGTTTGGTTTACATTTTTTGATCTTTAAAACTGCCCATTCAGGCATGAACCCTCTTGTACCATGGGCAATAAAAGATGCTCGGGGTCAAAAAATTCACTATAGGAAACAGCTAAGGGTTTTAATGAAGGAAAGCCAGATCGTGAATCCTAGCAGAGGGTGACATTCCTATGTGCTCATCCCTGCTTTGCCACAAGTGATTCACAAACTTAATCTCTGCCGCAGAGCACTTCTAAATAGAGGAAAACCAAGTTTACACCAACTTTAATTCAAGGAAGAAACTTCCCCAATGGATACTGAACCAATTCAGCTGCTGCAGTAGACTTCTCCCTTTAAGGTTTACAGTGGGTTTGAGCTTTTTCTTGCTGCAGTTTTAAATCAGAGTTTATCAAGCCAGTTATTTCTAAATGTCCTATGTTTGGCTTAGGGAGATTTGAATGAACAAACGAAGACTCACTGGTGAAAATAAAAATAAAGCTTTTGCAGTACTAGTTATCTGGCATATTTGCATAAAACTAAAGGTCCAGCTGATGACACACTGCAGTCCCTTAAAGAGGAGAGGAGCAGCCACAATTTCATTGTAGTTAAAATACTTGGCACATCAGGCCAAGATGAGAGAAGAGACAGAAGAGTATTTTAAGGGTCTAATGTACAAAACCAGGGAGTCCAAGATATATTGGTAGCAACTCTAGTACTGAACAACAACAAATAAATTCCTCAGCTGCCTTACTGGAAAGACATCCAAACATGTCATCTTTCTCAAAGCCACTCTTCTGGAGACAGCTACTTTGTGATGCACATAGTGATAATTAAAACTTTAAAAATAAGAACCGAGTTCCAAGAATGTGCTACTTTTACAATTGAAGTTATGTCTGAAAATAAAGAACATTCTAGAATCATGTAGGGACCAGGTTTCATCTTCATTTACAGCAGTTTTATCTAGTGACCTTTCCATCTTGTTCTCTGGAGTCACTCCAAAATTGCATGTGTTTAGGGAAAGTTAGGGAGCTAAGGGGAAACAAAAAGGTGGTAGAAGGACCATTGAAGTGTAGAAACATCTACACAAATTGTAATGGCAGGGCTCTGTTTCAGGATCCTTGCAGCCCAGGCTGTTTGTTGCCCTCTGGAAGAGCTGCAATACCTCAGTGATTCAGCTGCAGAGACACACAGATCTGCTGGAGAGTAGGGAATATTGACTGGTGTGCTCTTTGCCAGCTCTACCTGATAGCGGCTTTCCATGAACTGGGCCATTTGGAGAGTCACTATCAGACAGAGGTTTCCATCTTATTGGGGTTGTGTTTCAGCCATTTCCATTTCTGCTTCAGGCTTAGTTAATCCAAACATATGCTTAATTACATCTTCTTCATGCAGACCTAATCTCCCTATTTGGTTCCTGTACTAAATTCCTCAGAATTTTCATCCTAACCAGACACAATGGGCTCCCCTAGACACAAGAGACTACCAGGGTACACTGAGGCACATGAGTGCAGATTTCATGACACCGAACTAAACATTCAATGGAAAGACTTATACATCCGCAGATGAAAGTCAATTTCTGCCTTTATTATTCATTACTTGGCTTAAACCTGCGTTAAACACCAGATTTAAGGGGCTGTAAGCCATGGCCAAGCCAGCAGTGATATTTGTCATCCTTTCTCAGCCTTGAGCTGTGGCCCTATGGCCAGATATAAACCACCAATGTAAACACATGAAAGCAGCTTTGGGGCTGTCACAACTCAGCAAAGCACAGAGCTTGGACCTTCTATGAGGGGAAACAACGCCTCAGATGTGTTTGCTGTCTTCAGACATTTCAGACATATTAACCCCACAGGAATGGAAATTATTACCTGTGCTGCACAGAGATATAGGTGAGAGTTCTAAGATGAAATAAGGAAGACCAACACTCAGAGGAAACTTTGCAACTACTGTGAGCAGAAGTGACCAAATTACCCTGGTTCTCAATTACCAGCATAGCAGATTACTTAAGAATTTTTATTCCAACCCAAGTTGTGGAATAAACCACATTAACTTGTGGTATTGAAGTTTCTTCTTAATTACAGCAGCTGTAATTTAAGCTTGCATGCTGTATTTTGCTACTGGGGCAGGTTAATGTGTATTTCCCCATAATTACAGTGGGCTACTTTATTAAGCCTCTGTAACCCATCTGTCTTTGCTTACAAGTTCACACTGAAGCTGAGCAAAAGACCTGTAAGGAGAGCACTGAAAGGCTGGCTGCAGGAGACTTTTAAAACTAAATTAGGAAGAGCATTATGAAATGCCAGGTAAGTAGCATTGTACTGGCAACGAGATGGCCTGAATGATCTAACAGGTCTTTTCCATCACTAACATCCCTTGTCCAGGAACAACCCATTTAATTCCAGGCCAGTCAGTCATTTATTATGACAGAGAAGCAAAGTAGAAGGACATATATTCTACTGGGGAGAACAGCATTTTATTATGCCAACTGAACTCAAAGGACAGGCAGTGAAAACATTCTTTCATTTTGTACCATTAGCTCAGCCAGGCCTCTGCAATGCAACATTCTGTCACTTTCTGTGGATTAGCTCATTTACAAAAACGTGCTGTTTTACTGAAATGAGCACAGAGAGAATATTGCGCTTCCCGAGCTGCCGCAGCATAACTGTTTGTCAGTAGATTTATGTAGTGGATTGTTTTCCTGCAATCCAGGATAAGGGAAATACTTTAACAATAACCACCATGGGGAGTGTGGACAAGGCAATAATTACTTTCCATGGTGTTAATAAACCTCAAGGCTAGTGGCCAAAGTATATTTGCGCTGAAGAAGTCTGTGGAGATTACATAGGAAATTTTAAGACGGACAAGGGTCAGGAAGCCCATCTAGGTCTGCTTCCTCTCCTGCATTAACAGACACCCCCGCCCACCCGTAGCTGTTCTCAGCAAGGTTTTTTTAATCAAGCACTGTCTAGTGTTCCCTAGCTCCTTCTTTGGTGTCCTCTGCTGAGTGACTTGCTTAGTATCCTGACTAGGAGCAGCCTTAGTTTTGTTGCTATCCTTTTGTTTTCTGCTCAACTTTTAGTTAGAAACACTTCAGCTGTAAAATTGGAATTCCACTCCACAAGAAACACCTAATTTCTGTAAAAATGAGATTATATATGAATTATTTAAACACTTAAAACCTGAGCGATTCCTGGAGGCTCAAGTCCTGTAGATCAACTCAATCATCATTTCCAGACTGGTGTGCTCCCAATTCTCTGCCAGCCCTAGCAGGGGGCCCCACATCCCTGTGAATCAAGCTGGGATTTTTCAGGCTTCTAAGGCTCCTGCCACAGCATCAAAGAGATAATAAGCCTTGGCTCAAATTAGGGATCACAAAGCTTTGGAGCAGCAGGTAGCCAAAAAATAGGCTCAAGGCTTTCCAACAACTGCAAGATTCAACAGCACCTTGAGCTGATGTTTGCATAAGTAACACAGACTACAAAACCTTCTGTTTGCCATGGGATATCTCCATGGGCACCACGTGTCACAGCAAACAGTCAGACACCTCAGGCCTGGATACAGAGCTCACCCTTCCTGTGGGGGTCCATTCGAGGGGATGTTCATGCTTTGACCACTAGACTGCAGAAGATTTTCTGTGAAAACCTACTTCAAGAGTCATGTTCTCTTTCTTTCATAGCAGAACAAACCAGGGAAGAATTTAGGGATGGTGACACATCCGAGCGCGAGTTTGGAATGAAATAAAAGTCAGGTCCTCCATACCATCCTCTGACAGTAATGCTACGTCATTTACTGACAGATAAAGCTTGTCTCCACTGGTAATGAACAGTCCCTTGGATCATTCTTGGGCACAGAGGACAACTGGCATGAAATAGATAATATCTATACCATTTAACTCTCCTTGACTCCAAAACAGGGTGATCATATCCAAAATACTCACTGTAAAGAGCTTCTGGGCTGTGCTAAGCCCAAGTCATGCCAGCCAATTGTTTAGACACTGATAGGTGACAAAAGAAAAAGTTTTACCAATAATTTAACCATATAAACAAGCAGGTTCCAGGGCCTGGTCCCACAGATTGGCACTGTCTGATATATTGGGCCAAACTGTAATCTATCCAGGCTTCACACATGTTAGTATTAAGCAGTGCAAAGTTAACAGTTGTTCTTTATGCCCACATCACCAGTGAACAGGGCTTTAAAAGGAGATTGTCAGTGCTCTCAGCACTCTGGGACTGGTTATGACCATAGACGTCTCCAAGAAAATGTGCTTCTAATTTAAATGCTGTGTCAAATAAGAGGTTACTGAATTTGAGAATGGATATTGTGAGCTACATTCAACTGAGGCAGCTGACTTAGATGGTTCCTCACTACAGGAATGATTAATCACACAAGTATTTATTGGATAGAGCACATCCCCCTTGTTCACATGAGTGAGCACAAACCAGCTCACACATGTTACCCCTGCAGGAGCAAACAGAAATAATCATGAGAAGAGACACTCACCAAAGTAAGGGCTGTGTGACCTGGTGGTACCAGCTCAACCTACTTGCAGTGGAGAACACAAAAAATTTCCTGTTGCCTCATCAACTTTAGACTGGATGTTTTTTTCTTCCATCTGAACTGCCCCAGGTAAAAGGAAAAGCCATCTGTGGCTCTCTCCCTTGCTTTTTGTGTGTGCTGCTGGAGTGAGTACCTTCATACCAGCTGACAACTGAGCAGAACAAAGCACAGCTGAATCCTATTCCCAGGACACTCCCTGTCTTCTGCCTTGTGCAGGGAATGGAGAGAACACCTGGTGCAGGAGGCAGATGCAGTAACTCTCATCCTTAGAGATTCTTCATTTTCAGATAAATTCTTCACTAAAAATTGTCAGACAATAGTTGAGAAAGGACTTAGAAGAATAAAAAATAATTTGGCCTCATAAGTCTAGACTGAGAAAACAGCTCTGGAAACCACAGGGCGATTTTATAAGGGCCTTAGGAACAGCAAAATGACACATAAACATACTTGGAGTATTGCATCAAACTCCATTTTCCATTGATTGTAGCAATACTGACTTGTACCAGCTAAGAGTCAAGCCCCAGGCTTTTTCAAGAAAAGGTCTGTTCTATGAGTACCCAGAAACATCTGTAGAAGGCAAATAGCAAAATGCATTATTTTAAAAGTGATTTGACTACAGCTTAGAGGTACATTTCTTACTGCCCTATCATGAGAAAGTTTCCTATACACTTTCACATAGTCACAACTATTTCTCAAAGAGTACAAACATCTTGGCTTGAAGCCATTGGTTATTAGTGCCATGGGAAGTCATCATTGCCTTAAACGTATTCCCCACGATAGTTAAGTATTTCCCTTATTTCAGAACTGCAGGAAAACGAGACATATATAAACTGAATAACTTAAAGCTAGCCATGACTTCAGAAGCATTTTACAGTCTTTTCACATACATTTGGCAAAATAAAGTTCACTTTCCAGACAAATTGGTTCCTTGTGAGTCCACAGGATGATGCACAGAAGCCACTCAGATGCACTAGTAGTGGCCCAAAATGACAGACTGGTTTTGCTTTCAGCTCTCTTCAGTTCAGCTGGCACAATGATAAAACATTATTTTTCTCAATTAATATCCCATCCTGACACTGTTTGCCAGTCTTCGAAGGTCACAAAGCAGTCTTGTGTCAGCCTGACACCTTCCCCCTTCCCCATATTTCTTCTTCCTCTCGGGGGAAATTTATGTCCGCCTGTGGCATCTGTCCCCTGTCCTCCTTTTGTGAGTTTCAAGCCACAGCATACGTTACATTTAGAAATGTTTTCTGACCATAAATTACCTTCGCAGCATCTTAGAAGCCTTATGCTCTCCTTCACTGACCTCATGGCCCTGACACCCTGGAAGCATTTTTCATTATCTCTCTTAACCTCCTGTACAAGCTTCCTTTCATTCTCAGCATTTGCTTTTCTTATCTCTTTTTTGCACTCTTAATTTCATTCTGTAATCTGTTCAAGTCTTCTTCTTTCCCTGGTGTTTTATACCTCCGGCTTGGTTACTCCTTACTTATCCAGCTGTAACCATCATTTGAGCTGTCCCGTTCCCTGTGGCAGCCCACTTAAGTTCCCTCATCTCACCCACTTGCCTCACATCCTTCCCCTTTATTTCAGGCTTCAAGGCAGAAATTTAAGTACCATGCTCAGCAGCTGCCTATCCCCCAAAACTTTTGTACCCCTCACCTGATTAGCCTGCCTTGCTTGGGCCCTGAAACCAGTGTGGAGCAAAGTGAAGCACTGTCCAGCGTGGCAAACCAAAGTGGAAACTTTGGAGTGCGCTTGAGGCAGTGCAAAGCCACATTGGTCAGTCACTCAGCCACCCCAGCCCCAGCTGAAACCCCAGTTTGAAATCCAGCCCCATCACTCCAGCACTGGGAACAAAATGCTTTCCTTTTCTGGCCTTTTCCAGCTGGTATTCCTCACTTGTCACTACGAATTGTAATGCTGCCAGGGAGGTGAGTAACACAGATGTCAATCCACCCTCCTTTGAAACTGAGAAGGAGTTCAGGTTCAGCTCAAGAAAGGAACAAAGCCTCCAACAAATTCTCATTTTCACCCTTCCCAAAGGGAAGTGAACTAAAGAAAAATACTGATTTAGAGGAAAATAGGACGAAGAATTTCGATTTCAATAATGATAAGGTTTTGCTACGGTACACTTTTAAATTAGTTGGGATAACACTGTTCCTATTGATAGCAAGGAAAACTAATCCAATTCACACATACAATTAAATAATAAACTTCCCCTTCTCCACTTACATTTCCCTGGAAATGTTTTGCAGAAGAAAAATCTCTTCTACCAGCTGAAGAGGGAAGCAGCCCGCAGTTTGCTGTGGAAAAAGTTAGCTTCTGTCTGAACCAACATCCTTTCAGTAAATACCATGAAGCAGAAATACTGTATTGCTCACATTTCCAAAACCTTACCAAAGGAAAGTGACCTTCCACTGGTTTCACTAACAGTGACAAGCTGCTTGGTCTCTCATCACGCTTAGGCTGCTTCATTGCCTGAGCTCACTTTAAACATTGTGTTTTTATACTCACTCCCAGAAAATGTGAATTTGTACAAAGTTGTGGGATTGGTTAGCTGGCAGGTAGCTAATGTATAATGTATGCACTTTCAGTTCAGATCAAAAAACTATTTTGCTAGTGATGCTGTTTTCAATACTTGATCAGTCACAGACAGATCCTTCCTCTTCACCTTCTCATCAAAATGTGGCAAATTTAGTCCTGTTAAATACTAGAGACAGTGATCTCTTCTGACTACAGCTGGTGATCAGATTATGCCCTGAAGCATAATGACTGCTAACACTTCTCCTTTTCATGCCAATTACTGGCCTTTCTGCCACGCACCCACCCCATCCTTCTGCAAAGCCACTGCAACATGCAAAAAAAGGATAAAATTCAACTGTAGTGTAATAGCTAATCTGAATACATATTTATATTGATAATTACTGGAAAATAAATTATGCTATAAAGATGAGAGTTTTTTTCAGCAAAATTGCTGGGGCAAAAATAATTTTCCCCAAAATTGCAAAGACTACATTCCTCAATAAAGAAAATGTACCTTTTTAAAATGTAAAGTACTGAAGTTTTAATATACTTAAAATGTCGTTAAAATCGACATACAACACGTTTGGACAGTGACATGCAAACATTTTTGCACTGTTAAAAAGACCTAATATTAAACAGATTTGCCCTTTAAGAATCAGGGAGAAATGTGTGGGGAGAAAAATGAAAATATTTTTTAGGGAAAATGAAAAGATGTTTCAGTTTTAAACTGGAGAGAAGGAACAATCAGCAATGAGTAATATTATCAAGGAGTGAAAGCATTTCAAAGAAAGAGGAAGGATGACAGTGTTTCAAAGCAGAATAGGGAAGGTAGAGAAGTACCCTGTCTCCCACACCAGATTAGATCAGCAGCTCATCTGCTTCCAGTAGCTTGAACCAATGAATCTCTAATAGCGGATCAGTGTTCAGCAGATCTCAGGTCAGACACAGCATATTTCATCTTAAATCTTTGCCTTTAGCTATTATATAATTTTTAGGAAATTCATTAGCCAAATAAGAACCTATTCTAATCTTTAATCTCACTGAATTAATTCTCTCAACAACATCCTGTCGCAATCAGCACTACAATTTATATGCTTTTTTCCTACATGTTTCCCAGTTATTTGTCTCCTTCCTAAGGAAGACAAGTAAAAATCCTTTCTCTTGTTCTCATTAACCAGTTCTTTTCACTCTTTCATATCACCTCCTTGCTTTGTCTGAAGAGTAAACACCACTGAAGAGCAGTTCCTTTTGACTTCATATAGGTCAAAACTGTTTTCCTTTCTTGGCTCAAAACATATACATGTAGATACGTTTAATTGACAAGAAAAAAATAAATATGAGCAAAGGAGAGTGTGTGGCTAAAGAAATAGTATCTTTGGCTTTTCCCATGATCGTGACCTCAAAAATCCCCGGTGACCAAAGGACAGTTACTGACTGGTGAGCAGTGGTCTGCCACAACCCAAAGGTAGCCCTGAGTGTGGGTGAGCAGAGGGGTCTCACACACACAGGGGAAGTGATCCCAGGCCAGTTAATCATGAGGCAGTTCTCTCCATATACATTTCTTTGCTTTTACTTGCAGCATCCTTCACTGCCACCACACTGCTCAGCCTCACCTAACCCAAAAGCAACCCACTGCATGCAGGTTTGTATAATCAGCAGACTGGACCAACACAGTTCTGTTCTTTCCCTTAAACTCTTCAAAGAAACTGTTGATTTGTAGTGCCCTGCTTCCTGGGGATATGAAGCAGGTACCCAGTTTTCTCACTGAGAATGAGCTCCCTAATCCCTTTTACGTACCCAGCACAGTGTCAGTATTATTAAGTGTGTCAGGAAAGACTGTGGTTAGTTCTCACCACTGAGTTTGACTTCCCTATCCACTCACTCCCTGGCTTGCCTGATGCCTCTCCCAGCCTCACTGCACACTGACATCACCCCTGTTCTATAGTCTGGGGTTAATTTTTGCCTCTGTGTCTGGCCCTTCTAAGCCTGATGAGCTCCAAACCATTACTCTGTTCCACACCTGCTCCTCAACAGCCTTCAGTTAATAAAAATCTTTCTTCTGACCCCGTTCAGTGGGGTGACCTAGCAATGTAAAGATGTTTGCTACCAACCCCAGCCCTTTGAGTCTGCATTTGACTGTTCTTTTAGTATAGCTTTTGATTTATGTAACAACCTTTTTTCTTTATCCTTGCAATCATGGGAAACGTTAGAAAATCCTCCATTGCCAATTTACTCTCCCACTGTCTCTGGTTCTAAGACGTAAGAGTTATAATTCAACCACAGCCTTCCAGACCATCCTCCACCATTTGCTACAAACTACTCATCCCTGCTCTCCCTGTCATGCCACCCATTGGATTTTCCTTCTTATTTACTAAACCTCCACTTTCAGTAAAATAACCAAACGCTCACATCAAACCGCTCTGCACTAAAGATCACAGACAAGGAATTAAATATTGTATGTTCTTCATTCATCTTTAATATCATTACAAGTCTGTTAAAGGAGATGTGTCCATTGAACAAAAAAGCTAGAGGCATTACTGCAGCTGAATTCAGATTGCTAAATGTTTAACAAAGATGCTGACATTACAAAAGCTGAAGTCTCTGATCTCTCCTCTTGAAAGCTATTCAGGTTGGTTGCAGGGGAAAACTATGTCATGGGCACCTGGGCACCTGCATTTTATTCTGTCTCAGTAACCCCCTCTCAGAGGAAGTGAAGCCATAAGGTCCTGTCCCAGTAACAATTAAGAGAAACTAATGAAGAGCTGGTTTATAGCCTTTTCCCAATCCTGATGTCCTGTCTGTGTCTGGAGGGCAAATATAAAACATGTTTTTCAGTGCTACAGAAGGAAGTACAAGTAATTAGTCCTCACTACGCAATTCACACACGAGGTTAATCAGGCCCCTCACTGGTTTTAAAGCAGAGGGGATAAACAGGAGGCTGAGTGCTCAGCCAGAGGAGGAGGTCAGCACAAGCACTGGGGGAGGCAAATGAAAGCACATATGCATCAGCAAAAAGGGATCTGGGTGAATGTTTTTAGGGAGCCTAACCTGGGCCTTTCTTCTTTCCTGCCTTTATCAGCTCTGTGATCTGTGAACAATTGTCAGAGGAGCCCCTTTAACCTGACAGTCTCAGTTGTGCAAAAGGGCTTGTTGCTCCACAGAGCTGCTGCGCTCTCTTAGAGACCCAGAAAAGGCACCACACAAAATTTTCCCCATTCCCAGATCCACCAGCCTGCTGCCTTACTCTCACCCACGGTGGGAGGCAGCACTTCAGCTTCTCCTGAGTTCAGATTTCTTGGCTCAGAACATGCCAGGTAATACATCAGGGACAGACCACATGGGGAACAGTTTTTTCTGTGCTCAGAAATATCAGAAGTACAGGTGTTTTACTTGGAATAGCTACAATTTTAATTCAAGAGAGCTTTTCCTCACCTTAATACCCCATGAAGGCTGACTACAGTTTTCTTTCTGAAACACTGTTTTTGTTCCTTCGACTTGCACATACAACACCAAGCTAGTTCTGTAATATCTCATGTAAATCAAGGATTTCCTAGTGCGTGCCAGAGGGTCTCATGATGGGAACATTTTTTTGTATGATGGGAACCTTTGTGTATGGCTCAACACACTTGGCTGCAAGATGTGGCATGTCCACCTTCCAGTTCATTGCTGAGTTTGTCCTCTGTTAAAAAGTCTGGACTAGGAGTCCAGTAGGCTCACGAAACATCAGCAATTACCATAAGAAACCAGAATTTCTTTGGTCTTTAGAACACACCATTCTCAGAAATTAGGCATTTGGACTAATGGAAACATACTCCTGTTCAGGAACACCTGCAATACCTATTGCAAGTTTTAACTCTACCAAGTTTTAACTCTACCCTCTCTTTTCGGGTTTTCCTCATTGCAGAGCATTTCCCCTCCACAACCACCTTTAGCTTTCTCTATTAAACAGGTATACTACTCATGTCATAAAGATCTGGCTATACTGTCTGAAGCTAGGAGAATTCGCTCAGTTCTTACCTTCAAAATCCATGAAAGCTTTGCTTTGAAAACACTCGGCTTAAAATACAGGGAGTTCAGTTACTGCTCATGTTTGCTCAGATGGAGAAGCTCCCTGGCTTTGTGAACACAAAGTTCAGTGCCTGCCTCATAAAATCTGCAACAAGAGAGAGTTCACATTCTGAAGAAGGACCTCACTCACACAGTATTTTAGGAGCAAGCAAAAGATTTTTGCTCTGTTTCTACAAGACATTCACAGTGTTTTCTTTAGACAAGTGTGACTCCACTTTGTATCAGGTCTTAAAAACCATATTTTTGCAGTAGTATGGTGTTCATTCTGTATTTATTTTACAACCTCATTAAGATTTCCTTATCACTGATGTATTTTTCTCAGCAGTATGTTTTCACACTGGTTTCTGTTGCCCTCAGTTTTTACAGGTAAAGTCCATGTACATTTTCTGTAATTGCATGCACATACCTTTTTTTAATTTCTTAGCAGCAAACACAGTCCAGATGATTCCAAGACTGGTGCACAAAATCTTTTTTTTTCCCCCTCTGCTAGGAAGCAGAGGAAAAAACCTAATTTCAAACTTTTCTGTACTCTGGTACATATAAGGTGATGTGTTTCCTCTCCCTCTTTCAGGCATTGTTCACGCAGTAGCAGACTTTTCCTCCTAACTCCTTTTTTCCTCCTGAATAGTTTTCCACTCCTAAACTAGTCCTATTGATATAGGTGGTACTCCAGACAGGGTAAGGGATTTGTAAGTGAGGATCAGATTGCAAAGTCAGGGTCTAGGACTGCAGAATCTTCCTTGTCTGGCATTCCAGTGTAAAGTACTGTGAGCACTTACCCTACTCTGAGATCGATGACCAGCGTAATGATGTCGGTGTCAGAAACATTTGTAGTGCTTTTCAACAGTGTGCCAGGCAAGAAAGGTTTCCAGTCTCTGGCCCTCACCCTGCAATTCAATCCCCACAAGTAAACCCTCACCCATCTACAAAGTATTATTAAAGTTAATGGGGCTCTAAACAGATACAGACTCTTTCTTGAGTGACACAAATGGAAAGACTGAGTTTAAAACACAAAGGGGCTAAAACTTGACAAAGCTCTATCTATGCAAATAGCTTTAGTTTTGAGCCAGAGAACTTTTAAAGTGAGTGAGCGGATCATAAGGGGTTCGAAAGTGATATTAGAGAGAAATTGGAAGGTTAAATCATTGGTCTCCACAGATTATTTGAATTCCTTCCCACAATGGTCAAACACTCACGGTTCTCTGTTTTTCACTCTGTTCCTAAGACTGAAGCTCCACATACACCACAGATCTGACCCATTACCTGCTGCATAGTAGTGGGATGCTGAAAACTGCACCTATCCTTTAAGCTCCAATCCAAGGGAGAACTTGTTTCCATGTTACTTTGAGCATGTGAATCTGTGCCATTGTTCTTTTTAAGTCTGTTTGATTGTCTGCAGTTGTGCACACTTAAGAGTTTTGCTGGATGAGCGCTCTTTGTTTCTGGAAGGCAGAGGACATGAAGGCCTGGAAACACCAACTGGTACAAGTCCACCTCTCATTTGTCTCACTTTTATAACTTTGAAACTCTCCCTTCACTTTGGTAATAATGTAAAGTATCAACTAAAAATTGCAATGCATGCATTTCATTTGAGTTTTATTGCCTTAACAGACAGCATTAGATTACAAAAGAGGACATTTTTCTTCTCAGTTTTAGCTTATTCTTATGATTTATGATTAGATACAGCAAGAGTTCATAAACTTCCCTGACCTGCTGACAGTTTTTACAGGCTCCTTGATTTATTTCCATCTCAAACTTAACAGCTTTCATGTGACTGATATTCCTAGAGTCCTGGCATGGCTGCAGCACAGCCTGAAAGAGCTCCTCTAATCTCCGTGTTACTAATTTAAATGAAGTCTTGGTCTGTTGTTTAAAAAAGACATTCGTCATCTCACGGAGGTTTACAGATCCTCTTGTAATGTAATGTCAGACACTTCTGAGATATGAGTTTTATAAAGCCTCCCAATATTGAGTGTTGTAAGACACACCAAGGTCACTTCAATATGCCAAAGAAAAAAAAACATTTGCAAAACGAGAGAAGAGGAATTCCTAAGAAACTGCATTGTACCAGGGACATTTAGAAATGATTTATACCATCTGTGAGTACATTTCAAAGATAAATCTGGTATTGGGGAGAAAAGCAGGGGGAGGATAAATTTGAATCCAGAAAAATCCACAGACACTCAGCCAGCAGCTATGAGTTCCTGATAAAAAACAACTCACAGAGCAATATTCTCACAGTCATAGAGGTTGCAGCATCAACAGTTTCCCAGTGTGCTCCGAAGCTACTGTGCTAACTAAGGCTGCTCTTTCAGCAAAGATGCAGCTGGCATTCTGTTTTCATTGTACACTTTCCAAACAACAACAAAAAAGATACATTTTGTAATAACAAAGACCTAACTAGTAAGAGAGAGAAGAGAGAAAGAGAGCACCATAAGAAAAGTGGGTGTCTCACACAAGCTCACACACCACCCAGCTGAAGAGAGAAAGATATCATTATTTTTGTCTCTAGAGCATTTAGAAAGTGGCGAAATGTAAGTAACGGGAAGGTGTATGAAGGCGGAAGGAACCTGAATGGAAAACTTCAGGTAGGTTTTCTTTGATACCAATGGGTACAGTAGAGAGAGAACAAGACCCATAAATATCCGTGGGGCTTTGGAGGTTCTCCAAGTGGGTATGCTTAGACATTTGAGGTCAACCGTGATCAAGCCTTAGTCTGACAGAAAATTGCTTTTGTAATATTTGTAGATCAGTTAAGAAATGACAAGCAACACTAGGTTATGGCACACTGGAGATACAAATACAAGTTGCCCAAATCATATGATTGATTGAACGCTTTTATTTTTGCTGAAGAAATTTAGCTAGTGTTGCTGGCAACACACAGAGAGCACTAAATAAACATTACATACAGTAGCTTGTCAGAATTTATAAAAGAGCAATCGACATTTGCTTTACTGTCAAAACATCAGCCTACGAATTTCCTCTCTTTGGAAAGAGAATGTGGGAAATAAAAGAACACTATTCAGGGTATTACCTTCAAATCACAAATGCCATGGGTAAGCCTGCACCAGAAATAAGAGCTGCTCTCATGCAGTGAGCTCTGATTGTCCTCTAACTAAACAAACTGCTTGTGAGCATCATAGCTGCAACACGCCAGCAGCAGTTGCTGTATAGCTCAGAACATAGAGACAAACGTTAGATTTATCACAGAGCTTCCTATTCCACAGTCCAAACACAGATACTTTCACTACACATAGATATGGAAAACCAATGTTGTACAGTGCCGGCAACTATTTTTCAGTAAATTGGATTATTAAGAATACAAGTAGACTTTATGCTTAATTTCAGAGTTCGCACATGTATGAGAATTAAAACCTGAAGATCTTGTTCACAACTACACTGAATAAATCCTAAGATTTCTTTCCACTCTTCAAAGAACATAAAAGAGCCATGTTGCACATGAAATAAAAACTCCCAGCAATTTATCTTTCTAGGATTACATAGTGTTTTCAATGTAAAAATCACATCCTCTGTTGGGCAAAGGTTCATTTCACAGACCAGATCCATCGGATCAAAACAAAGACTGCAGTAAATCAGCTTTGTGGAGCTATGCTGATTTTCCCTTGCTGGACTATATCTCAAGAACCACCTTTCAGGCATTTGTGTAGGAGGAAAACTTTGTTATTAGTATTACCCTGGGAGATGGGTATTATCCCCCAGGGAGTAAAAAAGAAAAAAAAAAACAGTATCACGACCTACCTCTTCTCACTCTGATCAGGGCACAGAACGTGTGCGCATGCAGACAGATCAGTTGTCAGCAAGACTACCCTGTTGCATTTGAAGACAATGCATTAATTAACACATTTCTAAAGAAGTATTTGTGTATCTGTCTGTGCATTTGTCCTTTCTTACAGGATCTCTCACAAGGAAACCCTCACTCTCCCTGAGTGGTAAACCCGCCTGCATCAAGTCTCTGGAGAGCAGGGAGTTCAGTGGGACCCAGGAGCCCACAGCTGCAACTTGTAAACCAGGTGAAGGTGTATCTGCACCTCTTCCCATGGGCTTACCAGGGGACAACAGACTTGAGTCTGCAACAGGTCAATGACAAACACTTTTTCATCCTTCTTTTCTGTCCTAACTTTTTCTCACTTCCACCTGTTGTGAAATGAGTAACATCTGCATTTTTGGTCATGTAGAGCAAACGCTGTCTCTGGCAAAAGATGTGCCCCTCTGTAGAAAGATTTGAGGTCTTAAAATCAGTAGTGTAGTCCACTACTGTGGACTTGATATTTCTGAGTCTGATAGATTTTAGCTTGTTAGCAGCTGCTAACTTTTTCCCAAGGGAAAAATCCTCAAGAAAGCTTCTTCTCAAAACAATCTTAGCAAACAACTATCCTTTCTCAAAATAATCTTTCTCCAGGTGGTGTTTTGCTCCAGATGTTGTAGGACACGAAAGAAAGGCGAGAGACTCCAAAGAAGGCAAAGAGTGCAGAAAAAGCTTTATTGTTTCGTTCTTACTGCCTTTTATAAGGTGATCCAATACAGACTTAACATGATTGGTTAATAGGAATGACACCTCTCTAATCCCATTTGTTAAACTAGAGAAACAGCAAAACGCCTCTTAAAGAAATATTGTTTTGAGAAAGGATAGTTGTTTGCTAAGATTGTTTTGAGAAGAAGCTTTCCTGAGGATTTTTCCCTCAGGAAGAAGTTAGCAGCTGCTAGCAAGCTAAAATCTATCAGACCCAGAAATATCAGGCCCACACACTACATCTGTGTTAACCCTCTTTTCTATGTTTTTCATTCCTTCCTAGAGGAAAAGGAGACTTGGGGTTAACTTATTACCTTATTGAGGGCACATATTAATGTCTCTCTTTTTAACCGTGGAAATAGCAACAATCACAATGCCTGTGCTTTAGTATAAACTTTCCATTATGTTATTTTTTTCTAACTACAAGGTTAAAAAAAGGGTAAAGTTCAAGTACGTTCCAGGCCATACTAGGACTAGACAAATTCTTTCAAACACTCTGTCACACTGTGAGTAGCTTATACATACTTCAGTACGGCAAAATATCTATCTCTGGGGCAGCGCATAACGTCGTTCAGTCCTTCCTTTACTGGATGGAGTGAGCATGTGTCAGTCTGTCTGTAATTTCTCCACCACAGTAAGGACTGGTACCCAGATTTCATACCCTTCTAAAGGAAGGTCAACAGATGGGTGATAAGAGGCAAAGTTTGAAATAGAGCTAAGAAGGTAACAAAAGAGGGAGAAGAGAGAAAGGAATTTCAATATCATACACAAAATACCCAGATGCTAATTAAAAAAAAATCCTCAATGGTTACCTGACAGGGTTTCACAGGAGGAAAACTTGGGGGGAAAAAAAAAAAAAAAAAAAAATCTATCCATTGTGCAGCATTTTTCTTTCTAACCCAGTTGTATCCTTTATAACAGACTTTCATCTTCCCAAAGCTAACTCAGGGCATATTTACAATAAAAATAGAAGTTGGATTTGTTACAATTTGTTGAGACTGCAGATTTTCAATTAAATGTGGTGATACTCCTTCTGTCTGTACAGGTTTTTACTTGGCTACTGAATGTAAACTAACTGACCCTTTAGAATAGCCTCAAAAAAATCTGAAACACTGGTCTCCTTGAGAACCCATGAAGGATGAAAGAGGAGAATTCCTGCTTTGTTGTCTGAGGCTTACTCAGTAAAAGGTAGAGAATGAGAGACTTCACTAGTTGTATACTGATTGTATAGCTTTATTTCCTAGAACAAAGACAGTGTTCCTTCAAAGAACACTACTAGTAGCACAGGAAAATCATTTTAATATTTGACATCCATAATATTTAACAGCGCAACTGGATTTTGTTCAAGTGAAAAGAATTTATCCATGCCAATTAAATAGTTCACTGCATGGTTCAAAAGACCCTGATAAGAGGTACACCACAAACCATACTGCTTTTCCTGCTTTAATTATGAATTCGTAGTTGGAGCACATGACAGGGTTCCAGGGCTGGGCTCCACTTCCCGCTCTGGGATGGGTTACTGGGGGCAGCTTCCTTCATCTCAGCCTTCCTGAGCCATATCCATGCTGGAGTAAATCAGTAGAGGTCCACTGACTGGAAAGGCCCTCTGCTGATTTACATCAGCTGTTAACTAGACCTCCTGACCCAGAGAAAAAATGGGAACGGGAATGCATTTTCTGTGTCAGAAGAGTTGCTTGTTGACGTTGGTTAAGGCATTTAAGAAGTTTCATTCTTTTTAACAAATGAGACCAATATTTAATTTCAAAGCCAGTAATGCAAAGATTCAGATGAGTATTTCAGAGCCTTTAGAATGACTAAATTGTGTGCTACATTTAATTGATGAACAACATACAGAAGACCATTCCAGGAGCAGGGTACGAAATTACACTGTAGAATTTTCTTTCCATTTTCTTCCTTATATTTGGTTGAATATTTTCACCCTTTTGGATCAACCAAAATAAAAATACCCAGATCAGTTGTGAAAAAAATATCCTGCTGCTTTTGCTGTGGCTGCTCCTATCCATCAAGTGTTTTAACTAACACAGGGAAAGTGGCTATTTCTTACGGATGGAGCTATAGTATGAGTAACTGAACTTCAAAGATGCCGGGCCAGATTGGATAGCAAACATCAAAAGCTTTTGACTCGTGCTGAGTAAACTTTGTATTCTGACACGCAAGTTCTTATCTGTTCTGTTCCAGACTTGAGAGAGAGAGGGGCTGAATCTAACCAAATCACATTGTTTTTCCTTGCAGCTGCCAACTTGGAAAAATATCAGGGCACAAAGGAACCATTAAAAACAAAACAAAAAAAAGACATGTTTTTGTTAGTTCCTAGGCAACACAATATTGCCAAGATGGTGGCTTCTATGAAAATTAGAAAATATTAGTTACACATCGCACTGTTATTTATTTATACTGCTCCGTGAAACATTATTTTTTTCCTTCTTGCAAACTGACAGATATTATGGAAAATCTGTTCTTTTGAGCAGGGTGTTTACACCACAACTGTTATGTATGTTTTGTCAGCAGCTTTTTCCATTTGTCGACTCCCATTTCTATTTTAACATTTATTTTGCTAGTTACTGAAAAGAAAAGAAAAAAAAAAAAAAAAACCAGAGTATGGGATAGAGGAAGAGAAAGAAAGGAGGGAGAGGAAAAGAAGAAGAGGAAGAGAAGAGGAAGAGAAGAGGAAGAAAAGAGAAGAGTTAAAATTTTTTTATCCACTAAAATGAATCCTGTTGTTGAGATTGTAGAGGCTATTTTAGAAAATTGGAAATCCTATCCCATTACTATTAATTGCAAAAATTCCGTAAGAACTTTTTAAAACCTCAGCTGGCTTGTTCATAGCACCCTAGGGCAGTGTGGGACACAGGAAACAATTGCGTTTCACTCCACCTTCTTCATTATTCAGCCACAATGCATTTACCACATGGTTCCTCCTACTCATGACAAAGCCCTGATTACATTGATGATGTTCCGTGCTGGGGAAGGATTGAAATTACAGTAAGGTGACAAAGAAGACTAATAGCTCTTGGGAAATGTAATTGCAGCAGCTGCCTTGGAATCTAGTGGCAGACTCTCATATTTTTTAAAGTTTTACTCAAGGGTTAAGTTTATGAGCCTAAAAGGTCTGACTGCTTACCTTAGAAAGCAGAAGTCACCTTAGTCACATCATGCATCCTTTCAGAGTTTTGATTGAAAGCTTTAAAACACCATTGTGAATGAACAAATTACAGTAGAGTATCATTCCACATTGCCACAGAGAGTTTTGTTTCCACAAATATTCCACATCAGTTGTAACAAACACAGTTCTTCCATTACAACTGAAAGGTAACCTATCACAGATAGAGGGGAGAAAATGGAAGCTTCTCTTATTTAAAAAATGTTATTTCCAGATCCACAGTTCACAGATCTTCTGAGACACTACAGTCTACCACACTGAACTCCCACCTTTGGTACAGACTGAGGATTAAACGCTCCAAGGATAAATTCCAACTCAACACAGAAATCTGAGCATGTATGAACATAGACCCATTTGAATAGGTTTCATCTGCACTCCTTAGAATGAACTGGGTGAATGTGGAAAGAGGCTCTTAAGGAGAAAAGGGCATCATTAATACATCCCAAATATGTATAACTCAATGTTTAACTCAAGACCACGGGTTTTTCAAGGCAGCCACTGTAGCCTGCAGAGTCAGACAAGACTGACTCTGGAAGGAAGGGAAGACCCCTTCCAAGACATCCTTCCAGAACTTACCATGAATCTTCCAGTAGCACTCATGGCTCAGGCAGCACTGCACAGAGCGGGTACAAACCAGAACACTGCTTCACTAAAGTCGACATGGGGAGTACAGCCTTTTTTACTGACACAACTGCTGTACTAAGACAGAAGGGCCATGACTTGGCCTTTCTCCTCACTCATCAATAGAGGAGAAATTCTGTCTGCCTACCAGTATGGCCAGCAACTCTTGGAATGGTCTTGTCTTCAATGTTATAAGGCTTATTCAGAAATAGTGAAAAATCTGGTTTCTGAAACTGCATATGACTTTGAGGAAGGACATAAGAACAAATGGCTCTTCCATCATCAGGGTCTGACAGAGGAGATGTGCTGCTGTACATCTCAGCTTGCTGTGAATTCACTTCCAATGTACTGCTGTCTTGCTTTATGTCCTGAAGCATGCACACTTGGAATGACTGAACTAATCTAATGAAACAATCTGAAGAATTTTAGATTTCATTCATCTTTAGAGTAATTCTAAACCCCAGTGTCAGACTGGAAGTTTAATGACCAGTGTGAACAGGCCTACCATAAGGCTCTTAAACAACGAGGATGTGGTTTCAAGTGGACTTTCAAAAGCTACCCCCAAAATTACTACAAAATTCTTTTCAACACTTACTAGCTTGCTCCACAGAGATCTTCTTTTGGTTTCACTATAACTCAAGTATTTGGGAAGACCTGAGTTTGTTTCACTCACTTAAATGAGATTATCTGTCATATAGGCTATGCAGATATTCCAAGATAAAATATAGGAACTCCTACAGAAACACTGTAGGAGTGTGAGAAATACTTGCTTTAAGAGAAAAACTGGGGGGCTGTAAGACAACAAGTATTAACCACATCTTTAATTTTCTTCCACATTTACCTATAACCAGTAAATTTGAACACATTTTGAGTCTTCACTGCTTTTGTGGTAAACATAACTCATGTCTAGTTGAATGATGAATTTGCAAGCACACAAAATGACCTGAAATGAACAAACAATCATTTTTCCTGCAGAGTTTGCACAGATATCTGCATTACGGAGCTCTTAGTAAGGTAAAAATCACGAAGAGAGAATAAATATTTAACTTGAGCTGCAATGGGAGAGTATATTAACACACCTCTGCAGTTCTGGATTTTTGCTGGAATTCTAAGAAGAAGTGGCAAGAAACCACAACGAAAATTAGTTTTAAACTATGCTTAGATTAACTACAATGCCATTAAGATATGCCATGAATCACTTGCTGCATATCAGTTTTTTGAACAGAAATATTCCACACAATATAAATTTGGAGTTTTCAGCATATACTAAGCAAGGGTCTCCAAGCACCTTAATCTACATGATAAATCTAATCTCAGTTTGCTATGAGGCTTGCTGTGAAACAGCTATGAGCCCCATACGGCAAGTGAGGAACTGGAACATCCAGGAACACCCACACCTAGCAACATTGCAAAGGAATTATGGCAGAGGTATGATTTAACCCAAGTTCCTTAATCCCCAGCCTGTCCCTGAAACCCAGTTTAGAAGGTTATCTCAAGTGATTCAGTGGGGGGTTTTCTGATTATTTTCTCTGTATATCTCAGTTTGGATCAAAATAAAATAACAAGCAACCAAGAAAAAGATAACTCTTATTTCTTAACTGGGATAGGCATCTGCTATGAGTTGGGCACTTCCAGGTGTCCCCTGCACTCAGCATTGACTCCCTAAAACCTTTCTCTATGCATTTTTGAAGTGTCTGTGGAGAAATACGTCACATCAGTGCAAAGGAAATTACTATTCAAAACACAAAGCTCTTCAAAGTTGGCTGGCTGACATAAACCATTTATGTTATCCTGGATCCCAAAGCCAGTGGCAGCTGAAGACAAACCCAGAAGGCTCTGCTGCTTCAGTCAGGCTTTGCCCCTCCTTGAGCTTGAACACAATCTTTGTTCATTTTTTTTTATATATATAAAGAGGGTTTTCCTTGAATAGGGCACTACCCTTTTTTTCTTTTTTTCTTTTTCTTTTTTTATTTTTTTGTTTTGTTTGGTTTGTTTAAAAAGAAGCCTGTAGGAAGGAGTATGCAAGGATATCAGTTTTAACACCATTATTGGTATGGTATACAAGATTACCAACTTCTGTAAGGACTTTGGGAAAGAACTATGACCTAAACCAAATTTGACCTAAGCTGTTCTCTCACTTGAAGGTCAGACAATCCTGTGAGACATGGCCTCAGTCTTGCCAGTACCCCTCAAGCCAGGTGACGTTCCTTTTTTTGAGAAGCACAGGAACCCAGGTGTCCCAGACTCCTTAGACAAGCAGAGCCATTGTTGCATGAGTTCAAACCCAACAAATGTTTGCAGCATCTTTGCAAGCAAAGGACACTTGTCTGAAACGTAGTCTTTCAAATCTCTCTCAAATGTTTGTTTTTCTCTCTATGCTGACTATGGCCTACAAACAACAGAGTGATCAGGTGTTGCTTGGTGAACAAGGGTGTGTGAGAGACAATGCGCACAGGCACTGGCATGTGCAAATGTGGCCTCTTGTGAACTCTCGGTACTGTTTCATTACCTGAATTCTTTTAATTAACAAACATCTGCCAGCTCCTGCACTCTGTCAGAATATACCACTGTTGTTACCTTTGTAGTGCCTTTCATAACAAATGTAAACAGGTGGAAGAAAAATCGTGCTGTTATCATCTTTTGATTTTATGAGTAGCTGGGACTGTTTAAACTATAGATTAACTTTTACAGGCCCATCTCTCTCCCCAGCTCCCCCCACCATTTGTGAATAGCCAACTTTCCTGTGTGGGTGTGTCAGGTAAAGATCATTTTAGTAGATGTTTAAAAGAGAGGGAGCCTTGTTTCACAGAAACTAAAATCATAACACTCATTTCATCTCCCTGTATGTGCTTTGTCACCTCTCCTCCCCACAGCCTCAAACGAGTCTACATTCTTTGGGCCAGCATCCCAGTAATGTGCTGGGTCTCCTGTGTGCCACCATGATCATAATGCTGGGGAAACGATCCTGCAGGAAATTCAAGAAAATGTGTGTTTGCTCGTTTTTTCTATGTCAATGCTTTTTACAAACCTACACTTCTTATGGCACACAACTCCAGATGTCTGACAAAGCGCAGAGCAGACTGAGACTGACAATATATTGGCCAGCCCAAATATGAATTCCATGTCTGCCCAAAGGTGAGTTACCTGGGAACGGTGAAGAGCATCTGCAAGAGCAATTCTTCCATCTGAGTGGTGTTGTGGGAACACCACCCATACAGGTCTGCAAGGTGGACACCTGCACAGCCAAGCACATGACAGATCAGGTACAGCCTGGGTGTTCTGCTTCTACAGCCTCACACAGAATGGTTTATGAAGACACATCAGTCTTCCACCTCAACTGACTAAGATATTTTTTCAGTCAGCCTGAAAATTAGGTGTGGTTGAAAAAACAGAAAAAAAAAAAAAAAGCCATACATTCCCTGACTGTCTGTACTTCTCTTGCATTTTAATCTACTTGAATTGTCTTCATTTTAAGATTGCCCAAAGAACTAAATACAAAGGCATAGAGAAACTCTTCTATGTAAGAGACCTTCTGCAGTTGTCTTCTCTCACACTATTGTACAAAATAAGCAGAACATGTACTTCCAGGATTTCACTTCAGGTGATGCAAGCCGGCAACAAGAAATAAGAGTAAAATATACACACTTTGAAACACCCCAGTGACTCAAAGTCCTAGTCCTCTGCTTCTTTTCCCACATAATCTTTCCCCTTTAAATACACGTTCTTTCTCTTGGAACATTATTTCAACTTAATCTGCAACTTTTGCTTCCTGGTTCTGAACGATTCCTACCTCCAAAATCCCTTTATGCAACCAATTCTTCCCTTCAGCAATGAAAGGAGCCTTAAAACTTAGAAGCCCCTCTCTGCTTGCTAACCCCCTTTTCTTCCCCATTATGCTGCTCTTTCAGCTCCAGTCAGTTCTGCCATTTCCATGATCAGTTCCCAAGAGGACCTCAAATGAGGTCCCAGGTGAGACATAGACTATTCTTTCCCTGGTCACATCATAATAAGTTTCATGTACTTCTCGGGGCTTTGAAGGTTGAAAGCATTTTCTATTACTCATTAAAAGTTAAGTCAGCGGCTGATGTGGCTGAGCTAGGCTTGGAAAAAGAACCTAGGTGTGCTGGAGGCAGACTGAAGGAAGGGCTTGAACAAACATTCCTTAGTTCAGGAAAAGATAGAGATAGTCCCACCAAAAATACAGGAGTAAATTTCATTTTCCCCACAAATTTCCCACAGTCTAATGGGGGTTTTTTTGTTGTTGTGTTTTGTTTTGTTTGGTTTTTTAATTCAAGATATTAGCAGTATCTTCTCTGAGCTTGGATTAATTATCCTAGTTAACTATCAACATAAGCACTTGTGAAGAAAAGTCAGTCCATGGATACTACAGAGAGATGGTTTTTCTACATCAACCTTTTCTAAAGTGCTTGTAGCCACACAGAACATCTGAAGTGTTTGAACTTGTGCAATTAGAACAAGTTGTCAGGGACACAAAAAGCTTTTCAGAAGAGCACAGAAGCTGTCTGTATGTTACCTACCAGTGTCATATACCTTCAGCCTAGGAATCATCAGAGCCTAGGCAGCAGGATATGAAATAAAAATCTTCTACACCAACCCTATTTCAGCAAGCAGTGATTTTTTTTTCTCTAATAAACCCTCTTCCCTGCAGCTTTTCCTTCTGTCTCTAAGTTCTTCTCTTTTTTTGTTCTCTGCCCTCTGTACTTTTTCTATTTTTCCCCCATTTCTTTGTCTTGTCCCTCCTCTCCCATTCTTTCTTTTCCCCTTTCTTTCTCTGCTCCTCACCAGCATACATTCTCTCCATATCCCAGCCCCTCCCCAGTCCCAGTTCTCTCATTCTTTTTCTTTCTTGCCTCTTCCCTATTCTTCTCTCTCTCTCTCTTTTCCTTTTTGACCTGAATCAGATTGTTGCAGTTGTCTGTGCCAAGTCGAGAGGCCCTAATTTCCAGCCTCATTCCAGTATATAAACCTCTTTCTTATTACAGAATTATTTTGAAATTCATAATTCAAATTTTTAAGGAAAAAGACAAGACAAAAAGTTTTCCTGAATAAATATTCTCAGAGATTCAGCACTTGGATCTAGAGTTTTGGTACCATGCCCTGTGAACACTGTGTCCAGTTGTGACAGTCAGATGAATTTTTCCAGATTTTGGCAAAGGTTGGCAGCTGGCAAAGCCTCATGAATGGCAGACTTCTGCTTCTAGATTTTATACACAGGCTTTGTTCTGAATCAAACCAAAATATCCGTAATATGAAATGCAACAGCAACAACAACAACAAAAAAAGACTCATGACATTTAGAGTATATAACATCAAAAAAATATATTTTAAAGTAGAACTGGAAATGCATCCTTCCTTTCTAAATACTGAGACGGGATGTCCTCCCTAGACTTTCATCTGCACAAAATTTTCATTAATTTCAGAGGACTTTTCAAACTGCTCAGAAAAGGCAGGAAGAAACTGTGACAGTTTGAAGAGCTTTGAGAAATGATGCTGTGATTTTTAAAAGCCTTGCATTTGTATGGTGCCTGGATACACACTGCTGTTCTGCAGTACATCATGACAAACAGGGTCAAATGTCACTTCAGCCTTGGCATTCTATGGGCCAAACTGAGCTAGTTTTAAATTAGCTAATGTGACTTCTACTAGCACCACAGTTGTGGTAAAACTATGATCTCCATGAAACAAAGGAAACAGGGAGAGGGTTTTCCCAAAACAAGGCCTCTTGTGTCTTGTCTTCATAGGTAATATAGGTTTGGCTGCAACAGCTGGAGTCACTGGGTTGATTTCTACAGGGCAGGAGCTGTTGGGGAGGAATAGTCGTGTCCTGCGCCCTCACTGTCCCTAGCCAGCCTGAACACCATAGACCAGATTTCAGTTAGCATTTGCAGCCAGCAGGACCTGTGCACAAGCAAGCTAAGCTGTTAATTCACACGTCATCCTTTTCTGAGCAAACACGCCTGCACAACCACTGCTGAGCTGTCTCTTAGGTGACAGGAGCCCTGGGACATGAAGGGTAGTGCCAGTAGCAGGAAGTGTCCTGCATGAAGTTTGGGGCACACTGCGACAGTGCATTACACTCAGCACTGCTTCTTGTTAAAGGACAACTGAAAGGACCAAGCTGCCATATGAACATCGGAGGTAAACATTTGCTTTCAGCCCATTTGAATCTAGGAGGCCCATCAAACAATTACATCTATGGCATGTCCTCTTCCACAACCAGGGACATGTGTTCCCACACAGCCGTGTCTGAGCAGCCATTTGAATTTACAGATCAACCCCTGCCACCAGGGACAGAAGGGCTGAGACACCTACACACACGTCTGAGGCTCGGACTTCTGCAGAAGTCTGTCATCATCCCCTTGTCTATAGGACATGTGGACAGATATCTAGGGGCAGACTAAAGTGGATACTGCTGTGGACAGCGAAACACCTGTATGTGTCCAGCGGCACTGATCATTATATCCACCCAAAGTAAGCAGGGCCTCTAAGGCTCTCTAAACCCAGTGAAACATCTCTGTCATAGGATTCTTCCTTCCTTCCCTCCCTCACAGCTCATGTGTAAGTGGCTCTGTTAATTTCTTAAACTTCGAAATGTACAATGATGATCCTTTTGACTAAATTTGTATCGCTCAGGAAAGAAAAGCAGTACAGATACTTCCAACAAACAACTCTTATAGAATCCACAGAAGACAGGCTGGAAAGAAAATACAGATAGGAGTGGAAAAAAGATGGAAGCTGGCATGACAGAGATGAACAGGAGAGTAGATGGAGAGGCAGTACAAAATTATCTAGTCTACAGAAGCTGTGGAATTTGGTTCTTACTAACTGGGTAGGCCATAGACCGTGGGCAATTCATTCCTACCGACCCCGTCATGCACCCACTTATACGTCACTGGTAGAAGAAACAAACAGCTCAGAAAACACCACAGACACAAAAAGCTTGGTGGTTGATTAGATACATCATCTTCACAACGTCTTACAGAGGAGGAGATTTCTCATTTTATTTGTTCATGAAACAGACATGCCAAAGGACCAAGTGTCTTGACTAAAGATGGGTGAGCAAAAATGGGGAGTGAAGTGGCCCTCCAGATTTCCAGCCCACTGCCTAGGCAGCAAAGAGAACCAGCTTGAATACAGCTACTGGAAATGCTGCTAAGGGACGAGATGACACCATTTGCAAAGGTTTTTCCCTAATTTGCATAATAATAAATACATGTATAAGTGGAATTAACTAGCAGGTATTTTTTTCCATCTGTTTGTTTTAATTATTTCAAACAGTAGTGTTTGTAAATGTGATTGACACTAAACCTTTATTTAGACTGTGCTTTGAATAAGTGTATCCACATAAAAATTAGTAACCATAACCTATAAATCACAGGTTGGGTTTGGTTATGAATGTTACAACTGCTATATTAAGCTTCCAAACAGAATGAATATCTTGCTCTAGAAGACCTTGAGAAGTTGTGCATCTCTAATGCAGGATGGGATCCACAACCTGGATCAGCTGTTCACAACAGCTTTAATTTCTGAGAATTGGATTTTCTCATTGCAGCCAGTTTAAGTACATGCTGAGAGACAGAACATAAGTTACATTCCCAATACTGCATATGTGAACTCTGCCACAATAGGGGAGATTTTCAGTAGTACAACTGAAAATTTGGCATCTCACGCCTTTCAACAGTCACTGAGAGTTGGATGCCTTTCTTGTTGTTGTTCTTTGTGCATCCAAAAAAATCCTATATGCAATTACATATTTTTTTATGGAAAGGACAGAGCTTCCTTCCTAAATACCTTCTAACCCATACACTATCAAAAATCCAAAGGATATCAATTATTCCAGAGGGAGTTCAGTTTATTGCTCTTTTATTCTGTGATTTCACTTCGGATCCAGACCAAGTATCAAGATTACGTTCTCTTAGGACTATAGTTTTCCATATTGATCCTGCCTTTGTTATCTCAATGGCTTATTTGTTAGGCAGAAAAGATATGACTAGGCATATGTCGCTGTGGAATACAGGAAGATTCATTGAGATTGATGCAAAAGCAAAGGACAAGCATTAACCAATCCAGCTGTCCGAAAGCCAGGGCTAATGTTAACCAAGAAGCACATTACTGTGATTCCATCAGAATGTTCTTTTATTTATTTAACTTTCCCATTTTCATTTTTTATTTGGGTAAGATAATTGCCTATGATAAGCTCTCTCTGCGTAGGTGGGAAGCATGCAGAAAGCCAGCCTTTAGACTGGAATATTTACACTAAGCCTAAGCATTAATGATGTGTAATGGCCAGACCATATTTGCATATTGAAATGATCTCAATTAAAATCCTTTATCAGATAACTTCAAAGAGAGAAGCTCTCAAACTGCAATATATTTTTTCATGAAACACAGCCTATTAGGAATTTAATGTGTTATCTGCATTTCTAGTAACAATAATTTTAGTTTAATTTCATAAGTAATAAAACATACACTTCTTTCCTTAGGCTCCGTAACACAAAATTCTTTTATCTTTCTTTATAATGCACTTACTGGGCCCCGAACTTCTTTGAAGGACAGAAACATGGAATAGTCAACAGAACTTGAACTAAATGATGCCTTGGCCTTCGATATTTTTTTCTCATCCCTAGATTCTAAGTACTTTACAAAGATTTACAACGTCTAAAAGAGGTAAGAGACTTAGAGGGTTCTCTTCACCACTACTGGAAGACAATCAACTCTGACCAGGCACACAAAAACTTTTTATGGCATTGAGACGCAGAATTCAAGTGAAGAGTCTTTGCAAGAAGCAATAAAGTAACCTACATAAAGAGGGTAAAATGCTTAAAATAAAAAAAAAAAAAGGAAAAATATTATTTGCCAGTTTCTTGACAGAATTCCATTCAGGGAAAAAGTCTTCAGCCACACAAATTTTAAATGTTATGTTTGAAAAGGCTATATGCAGCTTGAAAAGGGAGAATTCTGATAGTCTTTTAAAGGAATTTCAGTATTTCCAGCTACTGTCTTTATTTTAACGTATCTTTTTAGTTTAAAAGATATGTTTGTTGAAATAAAGACTAGCTGGAAAACACAGCATTTCACTTCACGCATTAGAGTGAAAGTTAACACATACAATCCATTGGAAAACTGGGTTCTGATAACAGATTATTTTCTTTCTTGTAGCTGGGATCTGTCATTGAAAACCAGTGTGGCAAGCATTTTCTTATATTTGATTCTTTATTGTTTTCTAAAGCCACATGGGTCATTATTAGTGAGGTCCTCGACAAGAATTATGCCTTCATAAAAAAAAACTTAAGTTCCAAAGACACAAAGATTTCAGCACAGAGATTTTTTCATCCGGAATTTCTCATGGGAATTAGTGCCACCTGCAATTCAGACACCCAGCAAGAAGGAAGGAATGAGACAGTACCATGATTTGAGGGACCTACCAACCCTTGTAAATAAAAAAATTGCCAAAGAAGAGGTCCCATTTCCTCAAAGTAATACTACATTTTCTCATGCTGTAAGGAGTGACAATCCTGGAGTCACCTGTTAGGGCTAAACTCCCTCAAATTAGCTCACGTATATCATAAAATGCAATGTACACACAGAAGCAGCTGCCACATATCAGATGCTCTGGGGTGACTACCAGTGTGTATTCTCACAGTAACTGTGAGGGTGCTTCCTCATCTTTCACTTCAGGGTAAACCACCTTGCATTTATGACAGGGTAAGAGAATAGAGAGCCTAGTTGCCATGCAGCCACTGATTTACAACATCTTACTCTCGTATGTATGCACCCTTGCTCCTTAGCAAATCCAAATAAGTTGAATTAGCTCACCTTGAACTTAAAATTTTCATTATTTTAAATAATTTCTTATCTGTAATGCCAAGGTTTTTTCACTAAATAAGAAAATGAAAGCTATTAAAACAAATAATTTATTTTTGCAAGAAAATGCAGGTAAGAAATTTTATAAGAAAAATTGGTTTTAATTAAGTTAGGAGGGAGATGGGTTGGTAAGAATTTTAAAATAACCTCAAACCCTTAGGTTCTGCCTATACTGTGACTATAGCACTACAGTGTTCAGGCAGTGTTCTAACAAGGAAAAATAAAGCCATGGAGTCCAATGGAAAATCAAAGACTACAACGTAGTGGAATCAAGCCAAAAATAATGGATGAAACTTACTGTAATACCTCTCTTGAACCACCTGTGTGGATTTACGGGATCAGACTAGATTTACCCATAGAAAAGTGTAAACATGATCGACATTGAAGAGTCTATAGTCTGAAGTGTCTTCATCTAAAGAATTTCTTTTAACTTTAATAGCACAAATATACTTTATATTCTGTGGTATATTTTAGCAATCTTATTGACGAGTATTAGAGGGTAGCAATAGTATCTAGTATTATTACTAGTGCCTAGTATTAGTACCAGGTATTGATGGTACTAAATATTTATAGTAGTAGTAGTAATATTTATGTGGTGCAAACACCAGAAGACAATCAGAATAGCCTGCAAAGCATTTGTCATAAGAATATTGTTGTGAACCAGAAATAGAGACAACAGTGTCAGTGAATTTGGGGCTGAACACACCAGAAGACAATCAAGAGTAGCATAGAAAGCATTTGTAATCATAACCCTACCACTGAAACAGAAACAGCCACCAGCAACAGTTAGTTTAGGGGAGTGTACACACATTTCCTGTATGCTCTTTAGAATTATTTATTCTCAGACAACCAGCCTTCCATTATAGGTCTTGGGCTAGCAAAAAAACCCCATCAGCTGAGGTAAAACATCAAGTTACCACTCATGTTTCAGGAGGTGCAACATTCTTCTTGGGAAATAAGAGCAGTAAGAAGGACTATTGAAAAAAGAGACTCTAAGGCGTTTGCAGCAGAATACCAACATCTCATTTAGGTTAATGTTTCTCATTTTATTTGGAAGCCTGAAAAACATTACCATCATTCATGCTTTGCTGTAATTGGACAGAGTGATTAGAACACCTTTTTATATTAAATGCACATTTTCCTTTCAATAATATCCATGTTAAATGAGAAGAATGTCATTCAGCCAGTCAGCAATGATTTATTTTACCCCTCATTTTTAAAGCTTTTTCTAATTTGTGGTTTTGTAGACAAACTGTCCATGAAGACTGTCAATGTACACTGGCTTTGAAAGGAGAAGAATCAGAAGAGAAACTCTTTCAAAATGTAGAGGATCCTGTAAGAAGAAGAATTGATTACTTGAAAATAAGATTTCTGAAAATTTATCATTCAAAACAAATGGTCACAAAGACTGACATTGACAAGGGAAAGACTTCAAAAAGCAGTATGAGAAATTCAGGCAGAATATCCTTCTGCAAAGGACTGTCATTGCACAGAATAAAATGGTCTTTGTTGAAGTCAGTAATAGATGTAAATGGTGAATATCGGTTCAAGAGGGAGCTGAATACGTTTGGAGCAGAGAGTGAATGTAGTCATGCAGTCATAAGAGAGATAATTGTGCATAAGATGGTCAGCTACCATACCTGGTGATTTGTATTTTCTGCTGCCAGAGGGAAGGTTTTGATGGACCATGTGCTTTTCTCTGGGCTATTATTACTTGTGTGTCTGTAAAAAGTGCCCTCTGCTATCACAGCAGCCACAGTAATAAAATGTAAGTTAATAATATTATTTATCCTGCAACCATCACTCATGTTTACTGCTCAATCACATCTTTTTTCCTTCCCACTACACCTCCCTCCTATTTGCATTTGAAGGCTAAAATCTCAACAAAAGCTATTTAGTGTGCGGGTTCAGTTCCCATCATCCCAGCTCTGCTCTGTTGTCCATGTGTGACGCATACACACACGTGGACACACGTGCTCAGATACTGTCTCGAGATCTTTCTCTTCTTATCTCCTCTATCCATCTAAAACTGTGTTTGAAATTACTGCACAGGAGAGGGCCATGAGCCTCTCTCTGCATGTTTTCTTCTGGAGGGGAATGCTTGTCATATTCCTACTCAACCAAACATTGCCGAACCAGCAAAACTCAGTTGGCAAAGCCATGACCTCCGTCAGACACTTAAGCCACCTTTAGCCCAGCTGCATCTAAACTGGGATGTTCCTAATATCTCAAAATGGAGTCACAGTGATTTGGAAAAGGGATTTAACTGAGACACAAGCTGAAATCCATCCCAGCCCAAGAAACTGGACCATCACAACTCTTCCATGTGCCTAATGTTTCTTCCATCTTCCAGAGGCAGGAAGGAATGGCAGAACACAAACCAGAGAAAAGACTCCAGTGAGTCTGGCAGGTACACTAACACTATGATGGTGCTGAATTACAGCACTTTCAATCCTATTTGTCAAAAAAACAGGAGAGGTGAAGAAAGTCAACAACTTTTTTAATTCTATAAACTACATAAACCAGTGGATTGTCTCAAAAAAAAAAACCAGAAAAAATTTCCAATCAAGTTTTGTGCTTAAAAAGAAAATAAACTCTCTTCTTGAGTGGGCTTTTTTACCTTTGCAGCACTAGTCCCAACCGAAACAATCCTTACTGGACAGGTACAGTCTCCTACACGCAGCTGATGCAGGCAGGTAGATGAAGGAGGAGCACAGAGTGAAAAGTCACACACCCATGAGAGGTGCACAGAAATGAAGTCACGAAAATGCCCACCCAAACTCTGCACCAAGGCACAGCAACCCTCATCCCAGGTAGAATGAGACCTTTTCCATTTCATATCATTCAGGAAACAAATCCCACAGCTTCATTTTAGTCAACACATCAACATCAGTATTTACCTAAAGAGAAGACAACTGCCTCCCATCTGGTTTTGGTGTGAAATCTGCTGGGTAGATCACTGCGCTGGTTTTGGCTGTGATGGAGTTAATTTTCTTCATAGTAGCTAACATTGAGCTGTGTTTTTATCTGTTCTGAAAACAGTGTTAGTAACACAGGTATGTTTTTGTTATTGCTGAGCAGTGTTTACACACAGCCAAGGACTTTTCTGCCTCTCACCCCACCCCACCAGCGAGCAGCCAGGGGGTGCACAAGGAGCTGGGAAAGGACAGGGCCAGGACAGCTGACCTCAGCTGACCCAAGGGATAACCCAGACCATATGGTGTCACGTTTAGCATATAAAGCTGGGGAAGAAAGAAGGCAGCAGGGAAGCATTTGGAGCCCTGCTGTCCTGGAGATGTGTGAACACCTGCCTGCCCATGGGAAGTGGTGAATTAATTTCTTGTCTTGCTATGCTTGTGCATGCAGCTTTTGCTTTATCTGTAAACTGTTTTTATCTCAACCCACAAGTTTTCTCACTTTTATTCTTCTGATTCTCTCCCCTGTTTCATAGTGGAGTGGCTGTATGGGACTTAGGTGCTGGCTGGGTAAACCACAACAATTCCTATGTTTCACGGCAGGTTAGAACCAAGTGTTCCTGAGGCACTCGCTGAGCACTGCAGTCACCCTGGGCTTCCTCTTGCCAATGTCTCCACAGGGGCAGAGACAGGAACCTCTAAGCAACTTCTGACTATGCACACAAATGTGCACCCTTCACCCATCATTCCCCTCAACCTCTCAGCTTCAATTTACATTGAAGGTTCATACTCCTGCACTAACTCCCATTTAAATCCCATTTTTGTAGGATTTTGTGAGATTTCTTTTGTCCTGAAGAATTTACAGTCTACCTAAGTAAACAAGGTTTTCTTTGTCTTCTGCAGAAGGGAAACTGAAGCCCAGGAAGTCTTTATTGTTTTGTTCGCACTCATTACGAAGACTTAAAATAGTTTCTCCCCTAAAACATAGAATTATCAAGATCCCATAAGTTAAAACAAAGACCTAGCACACATACCTTTGCTTTCTGAAATGGTATTATGGGAAGAACAGTTGAGAAGGAAAAGCAGGAAATCAAATACTGAGGAAATCAGTGAACTATAGAAACACCTATCGTTGTATCAGAATTTTGAAATGAAATGTTCCTTGGGTCCTTTAAGGAAGGTTTTCTGTAACAATGGGAACTATTGTCTCCCTTAAGAATCCCATGCAAAAGAAACTTCCTATAAGAGAGTCCAATGATTTTGCACATAAGAAGATAAGAGTTCTTCATTTCCACCTTATTAAAAGAGAAATATTTGTTGTCAATCCTTTAACCTCCCTGTAATTAATTAAAATGCAAGAATTCATCTTCAGTAATGTCTTGCTCTCCTTTAAGCCTATTTATTCCCCTCTCCCACTCTTCCTCTTAGATCAAGATTCACTTCATTAGTTCAACAGATAGGGTTGAATCCAAACCCCAATTCCAAACACATTTGGCAACTAAGGAAATTCCAGTCAGTGCCAGCTTTAAAGGCTGATTCTGAAAGACATTAAGTAGTCTTACAGCAGCCACAGAACACAAGGTCCTTTTGAAAAAAAATCCCCTTTCCCTTCATCTGTGCTTATTAGAGCTCTAGAGACTTAAATGAAAGTATTACTGCACCTGCAGCTTTTCAGAGAAACACACCCTTCTTCACACTGCTATGAAAACCAGGCCAACAACAAAAAAGAAGTAAAATTTCGTCTTGAAAACAATGAGGCTTCAGGTGTGAGGAAGGTCATAATCCAAAGACAGTACAGTTCACAAGTGAAAATGGGGACAGAACTCAGCCTGAGTTCTTTATGGTGATGGCAGATGAGGGCTGACTTTAAATTCCTAGGTAGAATTTTGAAAAACTGAGGTACGAAAAAAAAAACCAAACCCAATGTCTTTTTATTCATAAACTAAGTAAATTTGCCCGGGAAAGCACAAAGGTGCAAACACAGAGGGCTGCAGTGTGCCATTTTAAGAGTCAGTAGTTTGGTTCATGATGGAGTATATTAAACAACCTTCCCCCCCTCCGTGTTAGGATATCATTAATGCTTCTTTGTTTTAGTAGCACGAAAGGACATTCCCAATATGTATGCCAGACAAGGATACCATACAATTCCACAGTCTTTATCTGAAAATGTTTAGGTTTTTTTTTTAGCTGAGTGTGCATCTATCCGTAGGAGAGGGCCTAGCAACAATGCAATGCTCTTCATTTTTTTTTTTTTTAAAGTATGCCATTACTTCGAAGTGTTATGGTCTTCTTTGTAAAGACATTTACACTAGAAAGCGAAGAGTACTTTACAGCACCCTGCAAATTTCCATAAATAACAATTGGCCATGAGAGTTTCTTTTCACCTATTCCACAGAGGGAGACATCTAGGGAAGAGCCAGAAAAGGTGGTGATCACTTTAAAATGCTTCTCTCAGTCATTTCCAATACCCCGCCTAATTCAGCTGGGCCAAAATGTCACTTGAAGTGAGCTGAAGTAGAAGCTTTTTGTGTGTGTATGGAACCGCATCCAGCTGGGAGAGCAGTTAAATGCTTGCCCATCCCCTTAACTCTGGGCATGTAAATTCAAGACGAGGAGAGCTGTTTTGACGTTCTTGGCTGGAAATCACTCTCCACACCTATACTTTAATGCATCTCCTGTACGAGGTAGTTTGGCTGCTTTCTCTCCCTGCCATCTGTTCTGATGGCACGGTGCCTGCTCACAAGTTGAATGATATATAGGTGCCAGGCAACAATGCTTTTTGATGGGCAGACTGCACAGCACCGCAATTGTCATCTCTTGTGCATGAAGGCCACGCTCGGTGCCAGCAGCGAGGCATTGGCACTTTGCACCTCCATGCTCTTGTTCACACCTGTTGACACTTACGTGCCAGAAAAGGACTACTTGAACAAGGGAATTGTTTAACTCCCCATGGGGGATTAGCAGTACCTGAAAGTATATCCAGCCCCTGGCCCGGTCATCATCCTATGTCTTAAACAGACCCTGAGCCAAGCCTGGAATATTTCTGCAGCTTTTCACCTTAATATTTTTCTAGATGTGTATGTCAGAAGGGAAGGAGCTGTATGCCCACGGAGATGAAAACTGGCTGACCAGGCAAGACACTTCTCTTCCATGGTCCTATACAGATATTTAGCGCAAGTCTATGCAAACCTTGTATTTTGCTCATGTCCCAGCTAAGGGCCTACAAATTTAACGTTCATCTCATGAGCACACCTAGCATGCTGCAGATCCATGCCAGCATCTCTTTCTCTTTCCACATGGATCACCACTCACCTATGGACTTTATATTTTCAGAGTTTAGATCAGTGCCTCTTCACGGATCAGGTTTAACCACATGCACCTATCATTCAGCTTCACAAATAAAGCTTATTCTTGTCGCTTCCAAAGTAGCAACAATTTATACTGATGGAAAAGTATATCAAGAAATGAAGGTAATGTGGAACACCACAGATGAGTTTAATGTGTGTTCAAAACAGTGTGTTTGGGAAGGGAGAGTTTCCAATCCCTTCAGCAGGTGCATGCAGATATTCAGTGGTTTAGAGAGCAAAAGGACTTACACACACTAGCTAGTGGTGATAAAATATGTGATTTCGTAAGGAACTGTGGAAAGACTCGGAAATGCACAGGGACTGGACCAGAGCATTCTGCTCTAGGGAAAAAAAAAAAAAAAAAAAAAGACAACAAATTTAAACCTTAATCTTAATCCTTGCCTTTAGCAGAACAGATAACTGAAATCAGATTTTTTCGCATATCCTTGTAGCTAAGAAAACAGCTTGGCTGAGAAGGAAGGGGTAGGGGCTGGTGGCAGGGCTTTGTTGATAATATCAGGCAAAAGAAGCTGAAAAAAGGACAAGAGAGGCCTCACCAGTACCACACAGACCCACCATTTGTGTGTTACTGTCGCAGTGTCCCAAAAGCGCTTACCAGCGCTGCCACAGGCTAGCTCAGACGGGTTTCTCCCACTGCGGCAACGTGGTATGGTCGGGGTAGCAGGCTGGGCAAGCCACCTCCTCCCAGTGGGGACTTGGCTCCCCCCACACCAGCGAGGGGCACAATGATGGTACAGCAACCGCGGCAACTGAAGGAAAGACCGACTCTCCTGAGCAGGGTACAACTCGGTTTTATTGAGGGGAGAGGGAGCACGAAGCTCTGCACTCTCTGTCCTGCTGCCCAGAAGAGCACTGAGAGCAGGCGTGCAGCAGCTTATAAGGAGGGGTGGAAACAGGGGTGGCTACAACTGGTCCACGAATCAAAGAACTTGGGGGTGTAACTGGGGGTGTAAACCTTGAAACAGGGGACCAACCACAAAAAGCCGGGCGGGGATTTCCAGGGCCCCGGCCTATCACTCAACGCCCTCCCTGGAGCTTTCTAGAAGCCAGGGAAGGGTCCTGGAGTGATAGACAGGGCGCCCAAGGGGAGAGAGAGGGGATTGACAACCTGGTATAAGGGGGAAGGGATGATTGACATGAAGTGAACTAGGAGCACTTTCTGGTAAACAGGTCTGAACCATAACAGAAATAAGGGGGTACAAGGAACGAACCATTACATAAAACATGTATAAATTCACATAAAACAAATAAAACAAATCGCACACCACCACAGGTTACATGTATCTTTAGCAAAGACCAGAAGGAAGCAGGAAATCAGTAAAATATTTCCCTGATGCAAAACCTCTGGGGAACTGTCCAGAAGAGATAGAAATTACCTCAAAATTCTTTCCTCTCTCTCTACCCTGGTGTGCCTAGTTCAACTTATTGAAAATCTTATTGCAAAAGGCACTCAAAGTGCAAAATTTTGCTTATGAGAAAATGAATTCAGCTGAGAGTGTAGGTACTGGTTGTGCATCCCCTCAGAGACAGTGGAGAGCTTGGAGAGAGCTTTCTAACAATGTGTTGCCACATTCATGTACCAACTGGATTCAGAACCCAGACCTGGAGCATTTTCAGCAGAGTATTCTTAGACATTGATTTAGGTGTGGCTGTGGATTTTGTCCCAGATGTATCTGCCCAAGACTATCTATATATTTTTGCTAGACTGCTGAGTATCATAAGATTATAACTTCAAATTATTACAACCCTGGCTTATAAATACAGATGGAGAGGTTGGAAGGCTATAGAGGACCTGATACATGCACTTGGTGAGAGGGAGGAGATCTGTTAAAGACATCAGACTCCGTTCTGCAGGAATACAACCAGTAACTGCTGGCTCCCCTGAGCAGGACTTAGCTTACCTGGGGAACAACCACCCAAGTCTTGCACACCTTAGTGCACTTAGAGGGAAATAAGAGAGATGCAATCACGAGAGTTACTGGATATTTGCTGCCCATCGTTACCAGGTAGCCGCTATGTCATTTCTATGAAATATCATAACTATGTAAATAACTCAAGTAATAATTGTAAATGGATGGCTGTACTAAGGGAGGTGGGGGCAGGAACCATAACTGCGCAGCTGCTAAGGCTGTGAAAATTCAACCTTAAGCAGCCTAAACATTCATTTTACAGTGTACACCACTGATTACTTAATTACATCTAAAATATAAGTCAGATCACTAAAAACTCCAGGGAGTAAATTACAAGCAGCTATGAAGCAGTGCATGCATACACTCTACTTTGACTTTAAAAAAATATTTTTTTCCGAAGGCCATGAAGGATTTTTTTATTTCCGTTCTGCAAAACATCATTACGTTACAAACAGGTAAATATTTCTAAGTAACATTAGATGTGCGTGGGAGCATCCATCTTCAGCCTTTCACTGTGGACTTTCACTAAAGGTTCTTATCTTTATGTATATTTGAACAAGAAGATCTACATATGCTTGATCTCGGTATGAACCTCTGTATGACCTGATTTTGTTGCCATGGCCACCAATTAGACCAGCCTTGTTGACTGTAGAACAACAGTCAAAGCATCTCTATTAAGTTCTGAAAAAGAATGTCATATTTTATCAGCACACTACAACAGCTTATCCTTGTGGTAGTGTTGTACCCTTTGTTTCTTCCATTAGCTTTGTATTTAAGCCTCTAACTTAAAAGACAGGAAAAGGGGGGAGAGGTGAATGAAGCAATGGCTATGTGCCAGAAGGTTCATTTCTTATACTTTTTTTAGTATCTGTTTTGTTTTCCAGGGTTCGTCCTCTTAGAAGGTAGAAGACAGACAAAGACTCTCTCTGCTTCATTGGGATTAGCGTAATTTTTTTCTTCAGTTACTGTTTTTGAGGATCCTATCAGCATTTTACCAAATGCAGTTTTTTAAAACATTCTCCCTTCTGGTTTGTGACAAATCAATAGAGAGTTGTCTCAAAAGCTCACTTGGCAAACATTGCTTGTTAAACTACCTTTGCCCTGCACTAAGTGTGTGCAAAGATACTGAATACTGTCACATGCAAGAAAAGACAGTTCAGTGCCACCAATATTATATTTTGTTAATACCTACCTGAAAAAAAAAAAAAAAAAAAAAAAAAAAAAAAAAGTGACTTGCAATGTACTTGGTTTGCATCAAAACAAATAGAGGTTGGAGGATACCAGAGTTCCACAATTAATTTTTTCTTTCTCAAGCTTCCTCTTCAGAAAATAATTTTCTTATTATTGTTTTCATAAAAGCTTTCAAATGCCCTAAAATAATACAGAGAAATTGGCTTTTATTTTGAACGGGATTTCTCAATATGTACTGCATCTCTTGGCATATCTATTATATTAACTCAAGCTTTAATGATACAATGGTTAAAAACAGAGTACAGATGTGTATAAATGAAAAATGTAATAGATTTCCCTCTTAATGTAATAGAATTGGCACGAGGTATTGGAAACAGGAGTGAAAGTAGTCACTCAAGCATTGTGTTTGCATGTTATTTAAATACAAGTGGTTGAGGTATAAGTACCTCTAAGTACACCTGAAAGAGATGGTGCCTTGTAATCATTGTTTCAGCAATTGACAGTTGTTTACACAACAGCAGCACATTCTCTACTGATTTGAATAATAAACATGTTTAAACACCAGCTGGATAATAGAAGGATAATTGAAACATAGTTTAAAGCTCTGATTTACAGGCATTGTGGCAACACTTTTATTTGTGGTACAATGCTATACTTCTGTGCAGCCTCTTGAAAAAATTAAATAGGCATTGTTTCAGACAACTTCGGGATATATTTAACTCAATTAATCTATCTTGCGTTTGTGTGCCTACACAGACAGACAGACAGAACAAAGAACACGCCATCAAAACTTCCAAAAGCCTTAATGCTGGTGACCTCACACTACTTGTGCTTAGTTTAATTATACGTTTGTTGGGCCCTTACCTTGTGCTGATGCCTCCCAAGTGCCAACTTCAGTGCTTACAGAGGAACCCAGAGGGCCAAATCATCCTGTGGAGAGAGAAGAAGTCTTCCTCCAGTCACCTGGCAGACCTCGGACCACAATGGAACCACAAAAAAGCTGTGAGATTTGAGGCATCCCCTGCTGCTCCTCCTTTCTGCTTTGCTCCTGAGCTTGAACTGCTCAGAAATAATCATTTGGACCTCTTTCCTGAAATGAAAATTCAAAGAGAGGCTGAGGCAACCCCACTTAAAAGTATACCTCTCTATTGGTTTTCCTAAAACACCTCCGCAAATACTTTCTCAATGCAAAATCTACCAGCTGGGAAGCCTAGAGATGTGGCTGTAGATTTCTATCAGACTTTTTTAATTCCCAAGCATCCAATAATCCAAGGCATCTAGCTTTTGTTTTTCACGCTGTTTCTGATCTCTTATCCCAGTTTTGAACTACAATTAATTCACTGACAAATATTGAGGTGTGGACAGTTTCCACGCATGCATTTAGCTTCAGCTCTCTCACTTGGTCTCACACTTTATTCAAGTGCTGTGGGGCCTGCTTGATCTCAGTCTGTACAGAAACTACAACTTACTCAAGAAGATTACAGATGCCAGGACTGGCTTCTTTTACGCAGCAAGCCCTGGAATTTCCTGCAGAATGTCCCCTAAGTTAAAGGCTTTCAAGAATCACATCAACTCAGACCCTAACCATGAAAAGCCCCAAGAGAAATAACCTTGAGCCCCTGCTTAAAGATCCTTCATTCTTTACAGGTATTAAGCACAGACAGGAGTACAGAGAGATCCAAGTCAGTGTCTCCAGGACTTATGTTTTGGATATACAAATACGATAGACAAGACAAGTTGTGTCAACTTTTAGGGAAAATGTCTATCACTCCTACTGAAAATCTGTGTGCTTTGTACTTATGACAACAGAGTCAAAATTTTAAAAATTGGCATGAAATTTTATGTGTCTAAGATTATTTTTTTATTATTATTTTTGTCTTGGTATTTTTTTCTAGTGTTCTTAAGACAGTGGCTTTTGAGAGCCAATATTTCTAAAAATGGCTCATTATTTTCCTTACCAGTGCTCCATTGATTTTTACCTTGCTATTGACTGAAAAACCAGGGCAGGGAACTCACACCAGGCTTGTGTGTTCATGTCTACATGTGTTGCTAAACAAATACTGCGGCCTCTCATTCCATATGGAGTTTGTTCAGGGCATGTGACTTCACTCCTAGATAACCCAACTAGTACCTCTTATGAATTCAAAAAAACCTCGAAAAACTGCACTCTTCCAGCACAAACCCAGTAAGACTATATCCCTATGTATGTTGGCTTCACAGTGTTAGATGTTTGAAAAGATGGGAAACAAACCATGAAAGGTGTGTCACAACAAATCCTGGAATTTAAAGTGGTGGAAAGTCTGTAATGATATTGCTATGTCTATAGCTGATGAATACACCAAAACTGCTATTAAAACCAACAAAAATTCAAGAAACATTCTGCCCTAGGTAGAAAAAACTATTCACTTGCTCACTTTGAGGTGTCTCACGTGCTTAGTATGTCTGAGGATGTGATCAGACCTTCCCTGGAAAGAGTCTGTTAGCTATTGCAAGGTATCTACAAACACACACACATGCCCCAGCAAACCTGGCACGGATAAGTTTGAAAAGAGTAGAATCCAGAAATAAAACACAGGAAAACAGGACACATCTATACCTATTTTTCAGTTAATAAAAGTACAGTCTATAGCTGCAGCTGGAAACTGTGTTACATTAAGAGGCCCTAATCTCTCTATGATACAGAGCAGAGTTCTGTGCAATGTTGCTAAATACTATGTATGCCATACATTTTATTTCTGGAAAAGAGAATAATCACAATGAGCAAGTCCTATCACCAGATGACGGATGGATGCTCTGAGATACTTTTGGAAGAGACATAAAAGAAGAAATGCACCACATGCAGCGATATAGGAAGAGGCACAATAGCAGAGCGTGGATCAGACTTAGGGAGGCCTTTATCTAAGGAACTAACAAACAGAAGCTGCACTTGATAACGACATACAGTTGGATAAGATGCATGGAAAAAATCACCATGAGCTTCCACAAGATATGATGGGCAGACAATGGTGTGTTGTAGCTGTGGGACAGAGTTAAGCAGTTCCAGTGAGCTGCATGTGTTATGGTTCCTGGGCCAGATTCTGGCCCCTTTGTGCTGGGTCTCAGGAGTACCCTACAAAAGCCAGGGGGTTTTCCTCAAAAAAAAAATGGAGCAATGCCAGGTGGCCGAGTGCCAGGATGACTCACTCTGCACTACCCGTTCCTTACAGGAAGACACAAGTTCCTGAATAGGAAAGGATGAGGCAGGAGTGCGCATAAATCCAGCTGTCCTGGACCCCAGAGAACAGGTCTTGCCTTGCTAGCCCTGTTTGTGAATTTGCTCATTGAGTGTCATGGGGAACCAGGCCAGTCCCAGACATTCCTCTCACAGTCATAACTTCTCTATATTCCTAGGCCAAGGGGCACAGTAGAAAATAAGGCCCGGGCCATGGAGGAAGCTGTACTAATAATTCTAATATCCACAGAAAAAGAGGCCTACTTCAGCAGTTTTCTGAACCACTGAAGAAACAGGATATTAAAATTCACCTTCATGTGATGAATAGCAGAAGTTTAGAGAAAATCTGCACTAGTGAGAAATCTAACCCTAGAATACATACTCTGACTTTGGGCCATGGACCCAAATCCTATCTGCAAATGATAGAAGGGATTCACAGGCTTCCTGTTTGTTTGTTTGTTTGACCACACTGACGGTGCAACCACGGCATTATTAGCATCGTGCTCTAACTCACTGAGCTAACTTACACAGCTTGGAGGCAGTCTCCTGCTCTGGAATGGCTTACCAGAAGCACACTAACAGGAAATGGTTACTGTGTGTAGATACACAAACATATGTCTATGAAAAATCTGGCAAGGCAAACACCTTCCCAACCTACATGCCTTGCACTGTTCAGTTCTCAGATATTTACTAATTTAGAGGGACTCATCACACTGAATGTATGGGAAAGAAGAACCTCACTACGATTTGATCATCTCCAACAAATTCATGATGTTATTTTAAATATATTTTGCTAGACAAACAGTTTCAGTTGAAACATCTTGTTTTTAAGTGTCTTAAAGGGTATTAGCAATAGAGGGAAAATGACATTTCTTTATCGGCTATAATACAAATAACATGACATTCAAACACAACAAGTGCTACTCAGTAGCTTGTAAGTCACAAAAGGTGAATAAAAACACTTATCTCTTTTGTAAAAAAAAAATTTAAAAAGAAGATGGAGAATTCTCAACAGAAATATACACTTTGACTTAAAATATAGGATAAGCAGCATTAAAAATTTCTAGGCACAAAGCCCGTCTATTAAGATCCTGGATAAATAGTAAGTCTAGATAGGGAGAAGTGCTCCCGTTAACGTAAGGTTCATTATGTCAAGGACAGTAAATGAAGCTGTCTTTCACATACACCAGATTGATCTATCCAAACTGGGGCAAGCTGTGCCACCAAAAATGTATCTCTATAAGGTGTTAAAGGAGATCAAATGTTAACAAACACAGAACAACAATTAATAAACAATAACTTCCCACTCCACCAGTAGCTGTTTAACTCACATGTACTGCTGATGTGATATTCAGCTCAAATGAATGCTCCAGTAAACAAGTTGTATGTGTAAAGCTACGGACCTCCAGAGGAGCCAAAGAAAAGAGATTTGCAGTTTTTAAGAAATGCTCAGATTGAAAAATTATTCCCACACAACTGGTACAAAGCCACTGCAGCTACTCCGTGAGACCGTGCTCCTATCATCTGCAAATGAAAGCCAGGCAAATTCAACAGAGGAACTGGGAGCATAATTTAACATGAGTGTCAATAAAGGGATGAAATGGTGGGTTCATCTTTTAGATCCTTCAAATGAAAACAAGATGTCTTTCTAGCTGATATGTTCTAGCCAAATAACAATTTGTATGGCTCCATGATGAAGGGGCTGGATGAAATTAAATGGCTTCCTCTGATATTACAATGAGCTATTTTAGGTCCGCATTCAACAAAGTGTTCAGGAATTTACACACAGAGCTATGGCTATATTTGTATGACAGAGGATGTCCCGAAGGATATCTATCTTTTCTTGAGCTAGCCACCTGGGCATCTCTGCTTAAAGCTGTTTGGGATTTAGGAAAGACAAAACTCATCACATAAGTCCCTGGAGAAGTTAGGTATATTCCAAACACTCACTACTCATTCACACCAGCGATGGTACCTACTTCTTGCCAAAGGGTCTGGCACTTACAACATTTATCTAATTGTGAAGTCAAAATATTGGCCTCACTTCAGCCTGAGGCTTTTGAACTCAAATCCCATGAGAGTGTACAAACCATGAAGACACAGAAAACTTTCAAACTGCTGTGCAGTCGGGAATGGAAGAATCACGGCTTGAGAAATATCTGATCCTCATCTTGTAGTTATGCTCCATAGCTAGGAGAGAAAAGGGCTTAGGGTTCTCATCCTTTCCTTCTGAAGAGCTTCTGAATACAAGTCAATAATTAGCTATTAGAAATCAGAGTCTCACTCATTTTTCTCACTCCCACAGGAGTGATCTTCTGCACCACAATATCTGACTCTGTGTATCTTCAGTTCTCAACTGACTAACAGTTTCGTGAAATGAAAAAATATTGGGGTTTTGTCTTCTGAAAATCTCAAAACTTGCTGTTTTGTACATATTTCTGGGTCGTAAAAAAATGTGACACCAAGTCATACCTGCTTGAGTTAATTAAGAACTCATCCTTCCTTTTCATGTACAAGAGCACAGTCATTGGAATTTTGTCACAGAGAGATTTTTCCTCTCCGCCTCTCTAAGAGAACAAGGTTCTCTGTCTGTAAAAAGACTCTGAATTTGTCATTTACAGAGGTAACCACCTGTGGTGCTGGATTTGTTACCATAGGTCATAGTTCCAGACAAATCACCTTGCCTGCGGTTCCTATCAACTGGTAAGAACGTCTCAGGAGTTAGATTGCAAGTAGTTCCCTGTACAGAACTCTAGCTCCTGCACTGCTTTTGGACCCTGCGTACTGATCTCAGCTCTGCCATCACTCCTGGGACTGACCACTTCACTCTTTCAGGCTGCCCATAGATGTCTGAGGAACTCTACACCTACCTTGAAATAGAACTATAGTTCTCTAATGAAAATTTCAGTAAGTTGCTTTATAGGTAGAAATGCATTCCAAATTATCCAACTGTATGACCAATACAGAAAACTTCAGGAACATCCTGTTACCCAGTTTGGCTTCTTCGTCATCTCTTTGGCTGACAGGAATTCTCTTTAGCCTTAAATGAAATGTGAGAATTTCCCACAGCTGGATGAAATACTCCCTTGCAAGAAAATCTTCATGCCGTGGTACCAGCTGCTGGGAAAAAAAATGTAGGCAAAGTCAGGAGTGATGTAATCCTAGCACACAGACCCAGAAAGTCCATAAGACTGTACAGATTCTTAAGCATACATTTCAGTGCTCCACTGGATTACAGCTTTAATTACATATTTCATAACTACAAAAGGGTTCATTTAAGATACAGTTCAGAATAGAAATGTTAAGTATGTGTTTTCTTTGCCCAAAGCAAAATGCTCACATACTCCGGGGAAGGCTGTTTAAATGAATAGTTCAAAAAAGATGTATACAATGCCTACTGTAATGAGCCTACCTAAAGGTTAAATACAAGAGAAAACAGACTTAAAATTCAGCATTAACACCAAGACCATAGTTCATGTTAATTTCCATGGTTCTAATGAAATTCTACAGTCCTGTTTTGGTTTGCATCAGAAAATGATCTTGTTCATAACATATTTCCCCGTGTACGTGAGACAAATGCATTGTGTATTTAAATAGAGATGTCTAAAAGGAATATTACAAAAAGAAAAATTATCTTTGAATTCTGGCAGTCTTTTGGATAATAAGATATCTCATATCATATTATCTCTTGGATAATATGTTCTGTTGAGAAAATAAAAGTCGAATGTTAATATTCCTAACAACTATTTATCTATTGAGCCAGAACTTACTTTCTAGGAGCTGGTTCTCAGGATTCCTAATTTGCTTTCCTCTTGTTGATACCACCAGGGGAAATTCAGGTTGCAAAATTCAGCTGGAAAATTAACATCACCTCTGGTGTTTTCATGAGCATCCCAAGGAGCACACGTGGCTGTGCCCACCAAAGGCTGGGAAGGACTGAGTGACAACTGCTGCAGGTTTCTGAGGCTGGCGTGGGCTGGACTTTGGGCACAGGTCACAGCCACCATCAGTTCTACACCATGGCTTTGCATAACACCAAAGTCCAAAAAAGCAAAACTCCAAAATGAATATTCACTCTTTGGTAAACATCAGGAACTGTTCTGTAAAATGCAACTTTCAAGTTTAAAACAAAATATTTCCTACACTGAAAATATTTTGGTAGTGGCAAAAAAATCTATTTTGTCTAAAAAGAACTTACATATTTGTGATCAACACACTCTCCAAAAAGGTTGTAAGCAATGATCAGCTCATCCTCATGTCACCTGCCCTGACTTGCAGGATCCTCTTCCTTATATTGCAGAGAAGAAACAGACGCAGGAAGAGTAATGTTAAGATTTTTTTTTTTAATTCCCAGTGATTTATACTACCTTGGAGTTGAACACTCAGTGCAAGACACCTAATTATTAGTAATCCAAAATTCCATAAACCTTCTGAATCCAGGTCCCCTGAGTCAGAATCCAATGCCCTCACTGAACATTAGAAAGGCTCACTGGGACTGCAGGACTGACTAAATTGCACCCTGGAGTTGGCAAAGTTCCCAGTTATACCAGGAGAACAAAAATTGAAGTGCACACATAGCAATACCTCCACCCCATCTGTGAAGGAGATGTTGCACTGAAATGTTCAAAGGAGTTTCCCCTTGCAAAAACATATTTTTTTAAATTTAACAACTCAAAATGGTTTTGGAATCATCATACTGTGCTGTTTCATTTTTCAGATGCTGTTTTCAGTTATTCTTATAATCACTAAATTCTGACAGTGTTATGAATATGGCCAATCTGAGTGTCATGTAACATTTTTAGAAGACTTACAAAGACTTAATAAATTTTGCAAATATTTAGAAAGAGAATTAATGTAATATATGTAAAGATCTGCACATATTTGATAATCTTGAACCAATTTAATAAATCCTGTCCAGTTTTAATAAACATTGGATTAGGGTTAAACTTATTACAAACAATAAATTAATAATGAAAATGTTTAATGTGGACTGTATATACAGTACTTTCTAAATTTTAATTGTTTTTCAAAGATCAGGAAAAATCTTGTAAATCAAGTTACTGTTTTAAAAACTTTGTTGTCCTAGAAAATAAGCACACAACCCATACTGCTACCAATATGACTACTTCTAACAGTCTACAAAAATATGGGGTTTGTGCCCTTATGGAAACAAGAACTTGTTAGAACTGAAGTTGTATTACATGTACCTGAAGTCAACATGATCATAATTTGGGTGATGATTGGATAATCCGGGGAGGGCAACAAACAAACAAACAAACAAACAAACCACCCACAAAAAATACCAAAACAATAAACCCACCACACTGAATGTATGAATTTATAAATTAACAGGGGAAAGTGCAAATGGAACCATGTTCTTAAATCTACGTCTGTTTACATGTGTAGCCACTGCTCAAGGGCAACACACCTGACGTTATTAATTTATGGTGAAGCACAGCACATCCATAACCTTGTGCAGGGCCATCCCAAGCTTCTCCACAACATTCACCCTGAGTTCCCCAGTCAAATGAGGAACTGCTGCTGTTGGGAAAATCAAACTGCTACGTTTCTCCCAGAAAACTACCATTTACAGCAAAACTTTTATTTCTATTTTCCATACCACCAGTGGGAAAATTAGGTGATGCAGGAGATACAAAAATGTCACAGTACATTCCATGTCGAAAATTAACCAAGTGAAACCTGATAGACTGGTGGTTTTGGGACTTTTGAATAGGGCTTTTTTTTAGTCAGGTTAATCTCAATAAAAAAGTTCTTAAATTTCATTTTTTATTACTATTTTATTGCACACTTTTTCTTCTTCTTCTTTTTTTTTTTTTTTTTTTTTTAATCACAAGATGTTTAAAAAATGTCTAGGTCTTTTGGGACACCTGAAAAAAGTGTGCCCAGCTATGGCCTGTACTTCTGGGAGGTCCTTACGGAATAAAAATAAGGGAAGATCTGGGTGAAATACAATAGAATGCTTCAGGTAATAGATATAAGATGATAAGTGAAAATAGAAATAAAATACAAGGTAAGGATCCAGAGAGGATACAGAACAATATTTAATCTATAAAATAGCAAAATATACCCAAAGGATTGTGATGTTACAGTATCTGGTAGCTGGAGAGACCAAAAGGAGTGTCTTGAGGGATGCCTGCCGGTATGGAAAGACAAGATGTAACACCAAACTGGGCACAGAAAATATCCTACAGACACCTTAAAAAGACTCTTTTCCACCCCTTTTTTTCTAAATAATGTATTTACTACAGCATATGAAATACTGTCCCTGCTCTAATGAGACACATGCCCACTGCACAGAGCACAGAAACAATGTCAGGCGAGGCCCATGCTAGCCTTGTAATTTGATTTCCAGTTTATATTTCCACAGAATATTTCTCTGTCTTTGGAAACCAAAGGCTTTTTCTGTAAAAACATCGTAATATAAAACAGTATGTAGAGAAATATCCCATCCTTTGAGCAGTGACTCAATTCCTTAAGATATTCAGGAAGGGATCAGCAGACTCAGCTTATGCTTCAGATGCTTTTCACAGTGGAAGTTTTCCTAGAGGTAGAGCAAGAGAACTTGCTGGTCATTGGAACTGAGAATTAACTATGATTAAATAATTACAGAAACCAAACTGAGGGAATCACAGTGATTCTGTAAGCAGAAGGCAGGATGCATTCTTCTCTGGTCTCTTCTAGTAACAAAACAAATGATGTCATGCATTTGAAAGTTGGGTTGAACTAAATATTCACCTTAATTACTCAGAAAGATGGAGCAATATTGTTTCTGCCTAATTCATTTTCCATTGGGTAATATTCTTTTTTTTTTTTTTTTTTTTTTTTTTTTTTAATGGCAGAACTAAATACCTGAAACAATTAATTAGAAATCTTGGTTTAAGAATTATTCTTAGAAATATGCAGAAAAGTAGATGTAAAAATGTCTCTTAGAGGAATGAAGAGGACATCTATTACTAACTTGAAATTTCTGTAATTGAGTCCTTTATTGCCTGAGAGTCAAAAGCTCATTAATCATAATCTCTAAATATAGACAGAGACAACAAAATTTCCAAAAATAATCCACTGTCTTCCTTCATCAGCAATTTCCCTGGTTCTTCACATGCTTCCCTAGTCTCAATAAGCTAGAATTCTAACAGAGCTGTTCCAGGCACATAAGCCTGCAACAAAAACTTTTATGGATTTTAACAATCCCTCAGCAAACTTTTAGAGTGTATTCTGTTATTATATCCCACAGTGCAATAGCTCTTGTCCACGTTCAGGTATGAAGTGGCATGAACTGTATTTTAACAAAACTGCTCATCTAAGAACAGCAGGGAGAGTCTTTGCATCAGCGCAGCAAAATTTCCTCTTCTAACTGCTATAGACCAGAGCCTAATAAAACCTTTCCTGAGTAAATCTACTGATGAGAGGAACTCCTGAACAGACCGTTAGAATCCATCAGCTACAACTCTCTGCAGGAGAGGAATCTCTCCCCGTCACTTTCCGTTAAATATGTTGGTGGAATAGGACAACAGCATTCTGCTTGGCAGGAACAGGGTTAACTCTGTGATACACCTTGGTCACCAGCAGGTATCAAACTTTGTCAGGAAAGGAGATACCCTCCAAACAGGAAGAGACACAGCACTGCTGAGAATCCCCCATCAAATACAATAGAACATGAAGGTATGGCTCAGTTTTTAGCTCTGGCATCCAATAACGAGTCAGAACCCTGAGGACATTGTCTTACTCAGAGATGTGAAATGCAAATGAACAGTAACACTGACAATTCAAGACCAAGCAGAAAACAAAGGACTTGAAAGCTACCTGGAAAGGTCTTGCATGAACACACTTTTTTTTTTTTTTTCTTTTTTTTGGGCCAGAAACATATTCATTTATGTGAAGAAGTTAAATGGGTGATTTTGCTGATCACTGGAATCCCTGAAAATGCTCTAGCATAAAGAAAACCTTGAGTGGTACAGAAATCATTTAATAGTGAAAGTCACTAGGAGATCAGAAAAACTGGTTTAGCATAAATAGTCATGCTGTATGAAATAGAACGCATGAATTCACTTTCCTGAAACATGGTCACAGGAATTTCAAAGATATTTTCCATCTGGAGGATGTATTCCTAAAGGTGTGAAAATCTAAGGTAAATCTTCCTGTCTTCCTCTAGTGCTCTGTCCTAAATTCTCTAAGAGAGCCAGAGTAACACTGTTTCTACCTGATTAATTCTCCTTTGGCTCATGTGTTTGTATTCTGTAAAATGGAGCCATTTAGCTGGGGGAAAAAAAATCAGCATCAGTCTTGGTTTATGAAGGCCAAGACTTATTTCCAGTAAGCTGAGGAATGCTAGCAAAAAGTCATTTATATCAAGACAGAGTACTCTGCTGTTACCTGAGGGTTAACTCAGCAAGAGCCTCAGGTCAGGGGTGCCACACTGTTCCACTGTTCCCAGGAGGGATCTATGAGCTGCCCACATCAGCCCCCACCACGTCACCGGCAAAGCCAAGCCAGGAGGAGGGACAGACAATGCCAAGCTTCATCCCCAAAGTGCGATCCAGCCTGATGAGACCAGTGACCATTCCCCTACCTAACCTGGACACGCAGCTTTCCTTCAGGGAACACACCAGCCCTCCTCGTCCCCTCAGTGGGAGGAAATCTGGGCACAGAGGGAACCACAGCACACTTGGCACCCACACCCAGCAGCCCATCACAGAACCACCTACCCACTGTCCAGGCAGAGAACAGGAGAAGGAAGCAGGAGGATAAACAGTCATTCCAAGCACTACTTAAACCCATAAGGAGGGTTTGCAACAAATCTATAAAAGGTTTTAAGTTGAGGCATGTTACACAATGAAAAGTTGGTTCATATTTATGAACTTTTCAGTGAAAGCGGGGCCAAATTTCAGCAATCCAATGTCAAGGCTGAATTTCACTTTCTCCAGATGGGGTAGTGGGCAGCTTGCAGCTTCAGGAAGAAACAGAATGAAACACATCATGAGAAAATACTGCCTGATCTATGGTTGAAGACATGCAAAAAATTAATTAATTTCACATGATTCCACCCCAGATACTACTCTCTTCCCAGCACCTTGGGGAAAAAGATATTTTATTAGAAACTGAGGGCAGGGTCAAACAAATTCGGCCTGTGTTATGGGAATGTGAGGATTATAAAAACTTGCAGAAGAACTCAGGAGACCTAAGACTAATAAAAAGTACTGTAAATGTTTTTGTGAACCCAAAACAGGAGTGTATGAGGAACAATCACTTCAAAGCTTTGGAAAGGGTAATTGTTTGCTGGTAAAATGGTGGAAAATCTAGTGGAAGCAGTGGCTGGAAGAAAGATATCAAAGAGCAGTGAACTAATAAATACATGGAAAAGAAATATGAGAGCCTTTCCTGGACTGGAAGCACTCTCTTTCTTCCCCCAGCAGCTGGTACATTTCCGGCTTTCTTGTCCTTGCATAGATGTACAGCCACAACTCTCAGGTGTTTTTTCGCTACCTGAACTACTCAGAGGTAAATTTGGGGGTTCAAACAGAATGTCTCTTTGTAATAGCCTGAAGGGACAAAAGAAAATGGCAAGTGGTTTTACAGCACAAGCAGACAATTCAGCAGGGGAAATCACCTGGTATTGACACGCCTAATAGCTGCTTACATGTGTCCTAGTGCAAACATACTCATATTCTTTATGCCATTGAGAGATTCCTTGAAGTTTCTGTCTCCCTCTTTCTTTCTAGCCAAAGAGATGAAATCCCTTTTTGGAGGCACTAGTCCCAATCTGAGAGGCTGAGACCCTCCAATGCCCGTTCATATCTCTTTCACTGGCTGTTTTCCATTAATATCCTCCTTCCCACAAGAAGACTGAGTTGTGAGCTGCTGAAACTCTCCCAGTTCAAGCGATGTTTTTCTAGTTTGTGCTTAAAGCCCACCACTTGCCACTCTCTGTTCAGCATGCAAAGAGAGTTGGCTGACCAGACAAGGAGATGCGTGATGAACTTTGGGCTGAAGGCCCCATCCCCAAAACTATTACCTAAAGTGTCTGACTGATGCCACGCGATGAATTGCTTTCTCCTGGCTGCACTGATGATGGAGGGAGCCTGGACACTTGGCTGAAGTGCTCTGAACCTCGTTGTGGGGGCCAGACACTCACCTGCCTTGTACTGCAAAGGCAAAGTCAAGCTCTGAACAGGGTGGTGTGACTCTACCCCACTCAGCCCAGGAAGTCTGTAAAAACTACGTGTGTTCCTAATTCTCTCCTGGGATCTGATACTCAGAGAAATACTGCATTATGCAAACAATACATCTGAGCAATTCCATGTGCTCTGCCCACAGAACGTGCCTAAAGGTCCCTTGAGAGCTGCATGGGGAAAAGCACACACCGTTTAGCAGATACATCACTACACACAAATGTATCTTGTTCCTTTCCCAATAAGGGCTTTTGAATTTGTTAAAAAGTATTTGCAGAGAAAATGAAAGGAGCCCCTGGCATCAGGAGTCCTTGGAGAGCGAGCTCTGCACTGGCTAAAGGCTCTGCTGATCACAGTTGGAAGGACAGCCTGACTTTATCAGGAGGATCAAGGAGAAGAAGAGATGGAATATGGGAAAGGTTGGAGGAAGATAAAAAGGAGGAATTTATCCATCAAGGTCAGCTAATTGGAGAGAAATTTCTGCAATGGGGTGGCTGGAAGCAGTATTAATCCAAGCCAAAATTTTGCCCTTTGGAATCTTGTGTGTTCCTCCTGTAAGGGTTTTACATTGCCATAGAAAAAAAGGGTCTATTTTGGTTCTGAATCATTCCGGAGCAGGTTTTTCTCTCCATATGTTTGCATAAATCTACAGAGGGCAATGGAGTTACACCACTGGATGTTGGTGTGAGATCAGAGGCAAGCTTAGTATCTCTCACATTGTCTGACAGACTCTTTGACCCATTTCACTCTTTTTTACATTGTCAGCGTTCCAAGGTCAAAGACCATGCCCAAATCTAAAGCAGATTCTAACTCTGATGCTGTATTTTAAAGACATAGGCTTCCTTTTAAAAATAATGCATTATTTAAAATACACTCTCCTTTGTGTTAGCCTTCCTGCTACATCCAAATGATCTTGACTTGGGCTACGGGGCACACATATTTCTGGGAGGAGGGATCCCATTTCCTTCACACCAGTTTCCGTAGCACCTTCATCATCATCATCATACGCTTATTTCTGCCCTTGATCACATCCTCTGAAAAGCTGGCAGATGTGAAACCTGAGCTACCCATGGGCCTCCACGCAACCCACAGCAGTAGGTATCCAAAATGGTTCAGATCATCTCTAATTTCTCTGTGGATCATATGTCTCCTTCAGAAAAAGGGTGGGGGGCAGATGTGCAAAACAGAGACAGAGATACTGTCATAATGATATTTCTCTTTTACAGAAGGGAGGGGTGAGTGCGTGTGTTGGGCTGAGGAGGGAGAGAGAAGTATACGTGCAGCAGAAGAGCAGAAACTTAAAACACAGGTATCAGATGGGATACATTAACTGTGTGCAAAAGTTTCCTAGTGAGAATATTTCCTTTTGGATGGTTTAACAAATGTAAGCTGGATCAAGTCTCCATTATGCAAGAAATATGTTAGGTTTCTTCTCTAGCTATGCACAAATGGCTGGGGAAAGCTGGATATAGTCCCATCCTATAAACCAGAATCAGAAATAAATTAAAAGATTTATAAATTGGTGGCACAATTCTTCAGCTACATTGGTTTAAAGATGGTGAAATGAATGACTAAAGCATTCACTCACAGTGTTTTATGAAGCAGATCTAATGTGCAGGTTTTGTGACCTGCAGTGACTTTAACTTCTCAGTAAATCAAAAAGCTTAACAAATATTAAGATGGCAAAGATTACCTGTGTGTGCCAGATTTTATCTTTTATCCGTTATCATTTAGGAAATGAAAAGCTTGAGTCGGAAATCAGACAGCCTGTCACGTGACTCGGGCGGTCTGGCAGCCCCACAAGACAAGAACCTGCAGGAGACACAGAAACTACACATTCACTGATTAGTTTTTAGTCCTTAAGAAATGGCTCTTTTTATTGTTATTATTGTTAGCAACCAATGAGCTTTAGAATCAGAGCAATTCCTCACTAAATTCCACTGCGATGAAAATTCATTATCACAAGCTGGAGGAAGCAGCTGGGTGTATAGCTTAGCTCACAGCCAGGCTTAGGGGCTGCTCCACACACATGCGAGCTTCAGAGGTGGTCAGATTTGGGGTACACACCATCAGCACCTGTTTGCCAACACAGAGGCCAAAGAATTTTCCTTTTTCAGTTTTTGCTCAGAGCTGCTGGAACCTGGCTGGCAGATAGGATCTGGGCTAAGCCACAGGTCACAGATCCAGAGCGTGTGGGGAGATCTACCACAGTTCAAGTACAGCATGCCCTTGGTCTGGTAATACTGTGCTGCAGTTCCTTCCTGAGAGCACAGGAGGAAGCTGCCCCAGCGCAGGTGCCTACAGTCCTCCAAGAACAGTACAGAGCTTCAGGGTGAAACAAGTACTTATCTTCTACCCCAGCCCCCAGCATTTCCCAAACTAAGGGCTGAGGGAGCCAGAGTACCATTAATAACTACTGCCAAACCAGAGGCAGATTGTTTCAAATATCTTTGAAACATTTGCTGATAAATTAAATTAACATCAGGTCTGCTGGTGGGATGCTGAGGTGCAGTGGGTGAAGCCTGCTTCAAGGCCACAGAATAATGCAGAGATCTAATTGCAACAAGAATTTGGGCCTTCCCAAGGTCCAGCCTCAAATCCGTACAAAGCAATGCCATTATCTCTATTAGCTTGCAAGGTTTTTCTTCCTTTTCCATACAGAAATGTAGATAATCCCAAAGGTTAGTCAACCTCCATAAGAAAACCAGACCTACAACAATCACATCAGCTATGGGTGACACTGCAGGCATGAGGTTTGCATAAATTGTCTTTGATCAGGGAGGTCTTCCCCTCTTTGCACCCCTGTAGCCCCTTGTCCCAAATATAAAAAGCATTTATGGCCATCCCTTCCTCTTCCATCTCACAGCCATAGTGAACGCACGTTGAACATAAATTAAAGCCCAAGGAGAAAGCAAATGGAGTTTCATAAAATGGATGATCTCTTTTTTCCCCAGAATCTAACATCTCAGTTTAAAAATGGCATCTGTTTCCTTCTATCTGGAAACAATACTATAGCTCTTTAATACAAGATGTTGATTTAAAGCACAGCAGATAACAATCAATCTCTCCTTTCAGCTGATACAAAAAAAAAAAAAAAAAAAAAAAAAGGCGAGAAAAATAAGAAGACCATCTAGTAAAATGAAAAATAGAACTGGGTTTACACCGTTATTTCTTATATATAACTGTCCCTCCGTCACAGCCTGGAAAGGGCCAAAAACTGACAAAGTGAACCATTTCCATTGCTTCTCCTTGATGTGCACGGGTAAGAAAGACAGAAATAACTCCAAGCAACCCTGCTGCTGGGGTAGTCAGCTTCATTCAACCAGTGTAGGCAGTTCATCATCAAGCAATATTTGACCCAACATGCAATGCAAAAATTATGCTATATCAAAAATACATTATCAAGCACTTTGCCGGTAAATCAACAGAACAACTTATATATATTAATAAATAAAGGCCATCAATTAACAACAACAAAAGTCACGTAAACAGAGAATTCAACTTCACAGAAAGAAACTCTACGTTAAGTGAACAGTTCTTCTGCAGGTTCAAATATGTGTTAGTGCTCCATTACAAGAGCGTGTAGTGATAGGACAAGGAGGAACGGTTTCAGAGTGAAAAAGAGTAGATTTAGGTCAGATATTAGGGAAAAAAATCTTGACTTTGAGGGTGCTGGGGCACTGAAACACATTGCCCAGAGAAGTTGTGGGTGCCCCATCCCTGAAAGCATCCAAGGCCAGGCTGGATGAAAATCTGAGCAACCTGGTCTAGTGGAAGGTGTCCCTGCCTGTGGCAGGGTGGTTGGAACTGGATGATCTTTAAGGTCTCCTCCAACCCAGGACATTCTGCGATTCTGTGATTCCACCACATCCATGCTAAAACTACTGTGGAAACTCAGCATTAACAACAAATATTTGTCCTGAAAGTCAGGCCACTTCCTGTGGAAAAGGTGGAAATGCAAGTCTCCACAACTGTGTAGACAGATATCTGCATTCTAATATTTTAATAATCCTTTGATAATGTGACATACATTAGGTATATATTATATACAATTCATTAATTATAGTGTATTTATGGAATCTTCACATCTGCCTTCTATTTTTAAACTTCTGGATTTAACATTAAAGGAAATTTTGAAATTTGAAAATGTCCCTGCGTTGGACTGTGAACAGAACAAACTCTCAACAACTAGCAAAGGGCTAAAAGGTAACTGTACAATCTGCTCTGAGCAAGGGCTGCTCTGTATCTTTTTTGTGCCAAAAGCAGATTGCAACTCAGCAAGTCAGTTTTCTGCCCTGCTCTCCCTGACTTTGGGAAGATGTCTCACGGTATGCAGTCACCCCTGCCACACGCACAGCCTGACACCTCTGGCCAGTGGCAGGTGTATGGGGATGAGGGCAGCTTGCTTCCCATGTCCTACCCCCTTCTGCCTTGCTCACACCTTGACAGCTCTGGGATAAACCCTTGCTCTCCACAGCAAAAACATGGCATCTGCATCAACCTGAGTCTGACCAAAGGAATTAACTGACACCAGTCTTACTTCACTTACAAGCCCTGGACTCCAAAGGAAAGGTACTGATAACTGAAGGTTAAAATAGACCAGAAAACCAAACAACACCACAAAACAAAACAAACAACAAAAGAAAAACACCCAGAAAAACCAACCAACCCTGCGCAGTCTCATCAATATTGCTTGACCACTTTACTACAGGGCTTGAAATTACATGCAAAGACAAACTTGCTATTAAGGACATCCGTGTCAGTTTGTGAACAGAGCAGGATGAGGTAGTCAGCTTCTTCTTCAAAAACTGTTTTGTCAGGGAGTGGGACAATGTTCCCTAAAGAGACAGAGTTGTTTCCATTAGTACATATATCTGAACTCTTATTTTCACTCTCCCTGCTTAAAATCACCGAAAAAAGGTGATTTTTTTCACCATACTGCTTTTTGTTCCCACCCATCACCAGATCTGGTTTTAAATCATGTTTGCTCACATGGAGCAGACCTTATAGAGGGTCATGGCTGAAGCATTACTGAGCTGAATCAGAAGCTGCGGCACAAAAGCAGAGAACCTGTAGAAACAGAAAGAGAAGCTGTGTTAACAGGTACAAGCAGAGAGTTTTCTCATTCTATGTGGACAAGTCTGAGTAAAGAGAGTGGCAAGTCCATGAATACTTTGACAGAAACTATGTGCAGTGGCACTGCATTCACACTCTTGTTAGCTGCACTGTGAGTCACTTCAATTATAAAACTTCTGCTATTAAATGGGATTTAATAAGTAAATGCATTGCCATTTCTTCAGTTCTTATTACAATTTAATTTACCCATTCATTTTTCTGTTCTCTGACTTCTTAATAAAATGAATAGCTGGCACCTTCTAGTCCTGCTCCCTTTTGTATCCTTGCCAATAGAGTAACATCACAGCATTTTGCAGAAATGTGGTTTGGGCCATTTAACATTTTTATGTCAAGTACCTTTTATATGCAATTCTAGTATTTGTTTTACTCTCCATTGTTTCTAATATCCCCTGAGAATCTTGAAAGTAACATTATTTCCTTAACAAGTTTGGCCCTTCTTCCTCCTACTCAGCAAATCATTTTCTTGTGGCTTTACTATTTGCTGTTCTAGAATAAAAGCAACAGCTACAAAACATGGTTGCTCACATACATCTGGGCTAGTAAAAAGAATCTACAAATAAATAAGCATATATCTTGTTTTCCTTCTAATTTTTGACATTCTGCGAAGGAGACCATGGTAGAAAATCTCCCCAGACCCCATGCTGTTTACTCATCCATTGAACTTCTGTCACACTTCAGAAATCCCTTAATACTTTGCTTCTACAGCTGTAAAATGCCTGTGATAACAATCCTGTCATACCTTGCTGTTATTCAAAATAAGAGTAGGAATAGAATTTTATGGAAGGCCTTATTGAAACCTCTTTAAATTTTGAGATAGACAGGTCCTGGCAGATAAACTCCCACATGGGAATCCCATATTTTCTAAGGTGCAAAGCTCAACCTTCTTACTTTGTCTCCTTTACCTTTTTTTCCTGTTGTTATCATTTGGGGTTTTTTCCAGAGGATAAAGGTTTTTCTTTGGAAATACCTTTATAGTTACCAAATGTCTTTTAATTGTTCAGTGCTAGGGACTACATTCCTCAGAGTGAAACAACACACGTTAAAGTCCTTAATCGAAGTCCCTTAGTACATGGCACGGGGGTTTTAAAATCTTTCCATGGGGCTGCATGGACTTAGACTCCAGTCATTATGTCCATGGGATACCACAGAGCTGAGTGTCACAGGGACCTGGCTTCCAGTGCCCCAGCTTTTCCCTTCCCTGTAAACCTATTTGCAAAGCATTCGGAGGACTTGCATACTCTGGGTTCCCTCTTACCTATTTATTGGTTTTGCCTTCTAGCTTGTCAAAGAAACACTATTCCCAGGCCTTCTCCTCAGCAATGCAAGAAGCAAAACAGGCAAAGGTAGTTAGCACAGGAATTCTCTTGTGACAGTACCTCTGCATTCATATTTTTAGCGTGCAGAAATTTTTAGGACTTACACATATTTAAGAACCACAGAGACTGGAAGCCCCCAGTTCTTAATTTCAAGGTTGTGGCAGGGGGAGGGAGGAGGCCAAGCTGAAGTGTTTATGGGAGGTAACACATGTAATTGAATCTCACCAGCAGTCACACAAACTGCCCAGGACACTGCTTGCAGGCAGAGGGACAGCAAAGAACAGAGCACCCTGTTTGCATTTCACAGACCTTTGTTGGTTTGTTTTGAATGCTGCTTTCCAAAGAAAGGACCTAGGATAAGTGATTCAGCAGACAGGCGAAGGAATCACAATGGCTATTTAATTATGAAACTCTTCTAAGCACTTATAAATTAATTCATGGTCTAATGTGGTGTCAAGCTGAGGCGAATAAAGGTTAACATATTCTATTAGTCCCAATTGTCACAAGAATTTCATAGAATGGTTTAGATTGGAAAAAAGCCTCTAAGACCATTGAGTCCAACTGTTAGCCTAACATTGCCAAGTCCACCCGTAAACCATGTCCCTCAGTGCCACATCTACACACCTTTTAAACACTTCTGGGAGTGGTGACTCCACCACTTCCCTGAGCAGCCTATTCCAATGCCTGACCACCGTTTCCATGAAGAAATTTCCCCTAATAGCCAATCTAAACCTCCCCTGGTGCAACTTGAGGGCATTTGTTCTTGTCCTGTCGCTTGTTACCTGCGAGAAGAGGCTGACCCCCACCTGGCTGCATCCTCATTTCAGGTAGCTGTAGAGAGTGACAAGGACCCCCACCAAGCTTCCTTTTCTGCAGGCTAAACATCGCCAACTTTCTCAGCCACTCCTCTTAAAACCTGTGATCCAGAATCTTTTTCAGCCCCATGGCCCTTCTCTGGGCACACTCCAGCACTTCAGTGTCACTTTTAAGGAGGGGCCCAGAACTGAGCACAGTATTCAAGGTGTGACCTCACTGAGTATAGACAGGCAATCACTGCCCTGGTCATACTGGCCTTATCAAACAACATGGTTCATTAAACACAGAGTCTAAAAATCATATTTCTCTTAATGGAAAGTATTCATATGAACATGATCTGGATAGTTGTGACTTATTAATTTAGACATACATTTAATTAGCAGCTAATTTCCATTGAGTCTCAATCTGAACAATAAGTTGTGTTGTAAGCCACGTACTGGAAGCACTATCCAAAATGAAAAATGAAATTCTGAGGCACAGTGATTGGTGGTGTTCTTAGTTCCCATCCGTGCCTCCTGCTGTGCTCAGCACAGCTGTTCAGCACAGAATCCCTTTAAAAAAATAAAAAAATTAAAAACAAAAAAGGAGGAAAACCTGTCTCCCACCAAATTCCAATAGTTAAGGATCTCTCTGAGAAACATTTGCTGACAAATTAAGTGGGCCCCTCCAAAACGAAGAACAAGATGGCACAGCTCAGCCACCATGGATGGGAAAAGCATGAGTCCATGTCGAGGAGCTGCAGTAAAACACATTACAAGATAACAAGAGGAAGTGCTGACTCTTATCCACAAAAAAACAGTTCATTCTCCCAAGGCTGCCCTTCACCACATCCCTGCTGCAGCCAGTGGCACATTCTGCTCCCCACAGCTGTGCCCATGCTTCTCTACAGAGCTGTAGGGATCCAGGAGCACCCCACACAGCACCACCCATTGCTGTTCCAGCAAAGTCCACGTAAATTCTTCATGACTCGGTTTTCCCCTCTGTAGAACAAGGATAAAACTGCAGTCTTGGCAGAGATCTGAGAACCTTAATTCACTAATGTCTATAAACCCCTCTGAGGTTCTTATTCGGAAGGCACAGCAAAAATGCAAAGTATTATCACTGATTCAAACTGACCTTCCCCTTGAAATATCACCATTTGAGCTGTAATTCCAAATCCTGACTCTAACCAAGTGCTACGCTGTGGGATTAACCACATTAATGCTTAAAGCTGTTGCTCTTTTTTTTTTCCCCAGTGTTCACAAGCTAATGCTTGTAGGGGTCTAATCTTGGACAATTCCTTAATGATACAGATTTTCAGATGAAAATTACTGCTACATTTTCCTGTCTTCTAACAGATTTTAGTGTCACTGCACGCACAATGTTGGAATGCTGTTTAATTACAAATATAATATTTTTTTGGATAGTCTTTCCTAATTTGAGTGTGTCTATCTGTTGTCTGCACACAAACTGTAAATCATTGTATTAAGAGTGATTACACACCCACTGACACAGAAAATTCGTGATCGGGTTGTGAGACATAAGAGGTTTACCAGATTGAATATGGCAAGGCCACATATTCTACAGAATTTATTATTATTTCTAATCAATCCTCCCTCTCTAAACCAAGATCCCTTAACTATAGCACTCTCTCTGTACTTAAGAAGGACATTTCAAACAGATCTGTTTTCGAAATACACTTACATAGCTGCACAGAGCAGTGCTGCAGTCACATTTTCGAACACAAGGTTATGGGCAGGTGGTTGGGTTGTCATTGTTAGGCCAAATCTGACATCACTTGTAGAGACCTAGGGTACAGTCTGAGTGTATCCCAGTTGTTTCTCACCTGCAAAATACCCTAAAATAATAGAATGAAGAGCAAAAGGTGGTGTCAAACCTATTTCCTCGATTGTTGATGGACCCTGGGGCTCTGCCCAGGCAGTGCTCCTGCCACCGTCATTCAGGCTGTCTCCAGTAAGGAGCCTTGAGCTGATGCAATTTAAGAGCATTCCACATCCCTGCAACACTGTGGCTGCTGTGATTTTATTAATTGCCCAGAAATTAGCACTGGGGAGTCATTATTATTATTATTATAGGAATAAATAGGCTTAAGTCTTTCTAACCTGTGAATTTCCATAAACAAGCAGATCAGATGTGTGGTAAAGGACATAATGCTGACTGCAGTGATGTCAAATGTGACCATGGGAGAAGCTTACCAGCCCTGCCATCACAGGAGCCAGGACACCATGGTAGGAGTGCATTTGTTAATAGTGGTTATACCAGTGCCAACATGTTAATTTTAGTACAAAAAGGAACACCCCTCGGGAGCAGATAGGTGTAGCCCGCCACATTCCCACCTTGGGACGGACTGCCATGTGGCAGGAAAGTTTCCATCCATCCCTGTATCCTGGTGAACTTGTGAGAGTTGCTGTTCTGGCCACCAGGCAGTTTGACTGCTGTGATCAACAGCTGACTGTGCCCAAAGGTCCCTGGGGGTCCCTGCAGTGCACAGCAGCGCTGCCAGGAGCAGCTCATCCACAGCCATCCACCCTGAGTGAGATTTAGCATTTAGGGGAAAAAGAGGCAAATTGGCCCCCACACCACGAACAATGAGGTGATGTCTGCAGTGCACTGCATTGTGCTCTGGGACCTCAGGGTGCTCCTGAAATACCTCTTAAAGAAGAATTTGCTCTCAAGGGAAGTAATGGTTGAGAAGTTCAGCTTTTCACCGGCATTTTAAACTCCCCAGTTTTAGAGTGCCCAGAAACTTGGCATTTCAAGGAATATCCAAAAGACAAAGACATCTACATACTTTGTCCCAGAATCCCCCACTACTAAAAGTCGGACAAAGGGACAGACAGAGGATGAGCGAGATTAACAGGCCAAGTAGGTCAGGACCAGTGTGATTCTCAGGCCAGTACAACACAGCACATTGAGAAAGCTTCCAAGAAGCGTAAACAGGAATGGATGTTTGAGACAATGAATGCCCTAATTGGATGCCCATTCTCACCGCTTCCCTCAATTAAGAAGAATCATGGATAATTCTGCCAAGATATTGATGGACAATGTAAGCATTGGCTTGAAAACTTTGCAATTTAATGAACCTAACCCTACTCAGTTGTGAATTACAAGAGATCCAAAAATAAATCCAGCAGAAAACAGTCCAGTGACAGTTAAGTCAAAAAGTTACAAAATTATTAATTACTGAATCTTAATAATTTCTCATCAGAGTTACTACAATGCATAGCTTTTGATTTCATGTGTTAGCTTCATGAAGTTTCTGAAAACCTTGGAAGTCTGGGTGTTCCAGAAGACAGAACCAGCAGCTGTGTTACCCCTTTAAATTAAGAAAAGGGAGAGTCAACATTTGCTGAAATTGAAGATGAATAATTCCAGGGACAGTCTTACACATTGACAGTCTCTAAAAACACAGATGCTGAGCCAGCTGTGAGCACACCTCAGCCCTGAAGTGAGAGGTGACTGCAGAGCTCTGGTCAGACTGATCTGCAGTGACTCACACACACACTTCGGGAAACAACAGCTGAAGTACTGTTGCAACAATAGTGTGGGATTAACACTGAATTGACACACGTTACAGGTGTTTTAATCTCTTCCTCAATCAGCTTGGTGTCCTGCTATGCCATTACAGCGCAAGGATTTAGTGGCCACTTGTGTTCATCAGTGGCTTTGAGGACAAATTTACTCACTGCCCATACTATTCATCTGGAGCTGGTTCTTCCACAGCTGCCCTGGAGCAGCTGAAGAAAGTTCTGGGGTGGTCTTGTGCATTTAGAGGCAACCAAGAACATCATCCCTGTGAAGTGAAGCTTCCAAAAACTCCTTTATATTTCATCTCCATTTTGAGGGTCATTTTTACAATATCAGCCCAGGCTTTGGCCTTGCCTACAAATCCCATTTTCCTCCTTGCAGCAGGAAGCCTACAAGGACAATGTGAGCACAATACCAGGGTTTGGTACAACTAATTTCTTTAGTGACAGGACAAAGCTCAGGCACACAATAGATATAGGCCATATATCTAGTGGAAGAACTTCAATGTGATATAGTTAGCTGTGTAATCTGGCTGTCAGCAGAAAGAGGAGTGCCTTGAGAAATGTTCTTCCACTGGTATTACTCAGTATTACAGGTGCTAAAATCAAATTAAAAGGAATAAAAAACCCTAGAGTACAAATGTTTATGTTGAGAAGAACTCAAATATGTAGATAAAAGGGAGGAGAAAATAGAAAACTTCCTGACTCAGAAGTGATAGCACACTTCTCTCAAAAATCTGCTGCTCTGATTTCCAAACAGAACAGGCAGTATTTGGCTGTTCCCAAAGTAGAGTCATTTTATGCTAGTTGAGACCAGTCAAACCCCTTGGTTCATAAAAGAGATACTAGGATTGGCTCAGTGGCATAATTTAACCTCCACTCAAATGTTTGCAGATAGACCTTGAAAAAAAAGGACAAATAAACACATGACCTTGTATAATAGTCTTATTCCTCTCTCTTCTCTGCATTAAAAACACAGGCTCGTCCAGATTTAACAATACAGTATTAAATACATATTTTCAAAGGTTCTTTTTAGTCTATCACAACGTTTCACTTGTGAAAGTTGGTGCACAGGGCATCACCGTGAGGTCAAAATTACAAGGAGCAGAACCAACAACCCAAAAATAATGTTCCAACACCTGGTACTGTCGCTTGCATTGTTGTTTCATCTGGTGTGCACATAACAGCATTAAAAAACTACTGGCCCTTTGAGAAACCTGACAAATCAGCACTGATAGAGTTGCAGACTGCTGACAGCAGCAACGGAAGATGTATTTTACAGAGTACACCAGGGTGATCAGACATATACTGTTAAAAGAACTGACCAGAAATGTGGAAACAGGAAGCAATCAACGACTTAGGGAGCAGTTACTTAAACAAGAGCATCCAGAGCACTAATTAACAAACAAACTAAAGGAGAACGGGCAAATCATCAAGGGGGGTATCACTTCAGGGCACCCAAAGGCCTGGCTGGCAGCACAGCAGTCACAACAAATCAGACAAGACAAAGCTGGAGGAGTCCCCAGGACCCAGGGCTCAGGCAGCTGGTACAAGGTCTAGGTCCATCTCTGCCCTGCGTGGTGGGAAGGGGTTGATATCTCACTGGGAGTGCCAGTGCTGCAGCAGGCACAGGCTGCATGGTCTGCAAACAAAGAGAAGGACAAAGCAAGATGAGCTGCTTCACAGAAGATGCCATGAGGTATCCAAAAAAAAAAAAAAAAAAAAAGAAAGAAGAATAATGGGCTCATACCTTTGCTGACATTTGTTTTTGTGCAAGCACAGTCTTTTGAAATGAGGGGCTGTATCATTAATATCCGAACTTTACTAATATGAAAGGCTTGAAGTGCATATTATTGCTTTGGACAGCTACATGCTTTGGACAGCTACATTCTTAGGACAGAACTGAACACTATCAAGCATTTAAATCATAAAAAAATCCTATACGGCTCTTGGGCTTTTGTGATTTAAAGAACTTGAAAGCACTCAGAAACCAAATCGTTTCTGGCAGTCGTTTCACCCACCCTCTCCTCTTTCTGCCAGCACACTCAGGTGCTCATGAACCGCAAAGGGTGAAGTGGCGCAGATTTGGCTGATAGTTCACGCAAAATATTTCATAGTTCACACAAAATATTTTTTTCCTGTACACAGTGCATTCAGGTAGCCTACTAACTTCCCACACCCCATTGCTCACAGTGCATAAGGGTCTCCTAGAGTGGAAGATGTCATAACTCTCCCAGGCTGGATGATATCCAACCCCACAACACCAAATTCAGTCAAGTCATTAGGCCTATGTCTAACCTAGGCAAAGGAGTAGACTCTTGAGCCGTGCATTTATTTATTAGGCAGATTAGTAATTTGCTACAAGATGCACCTGAAGGCCCTAGAGAGCCTTTAAGATGGCTATGCAATCATTTCTGAAGAAAATATAGATTGTTAACATTACATCTGTACATAAAAATACTTATATATTCATATAAAAAGTTTGCAAGCAACTGTGTGTACATTTTTTGTGCGCACACACACAATCACCATCATTTAAAAAAAAAAAGGAAAAATTCCTCTTATAAATATTTCCAGAAAATAAACATTATTACAGATAACAAAGGATGCATTAACTTTTTTAATTAAAATGAATACTCTCTATTCTTACCTTGTCTAGCTCTGATGTTGTGTCCTTATCATATGACCACAGAAATGTTCCTCCTACCCAACATTGCTTTAAATTGCTAGGTTTGGGGGAGGAGGGCAGCTGGGTGTGGTGGGTGTGTTTGTTTCTTTTGTGTTGGGTGTTTTTAAGTGTCTTACAAATTTTACAAGGCTACATGCACTTAGCAGAGCTCCATTTTCACATGTGTCTCTCCCACAAAAGCTGTTCACTTATTTTAAATATAGCTACAAGCCAAGAGAAAATTATTAGAAAAAACACTATCATTAGTTTAGCACCATCAGGACAGTGTTTATATGAGTTTATACTACAGAGGAGCTCGTATTTGAATAACATATGCATATTGTCCTTAGACAAGAAAAAAAATCTAACCAACCATGCAAGCCAAGTCACAAAATTTAATTAGGAAGATAAGAGTTGGGTTTTCAGTTTTTTTTTTTTTTCTTGGTAGGTTACAGAAAAAGATAATTTTAGGCAGCAAATTAGCATCTTCTAATAATCTTAGACAAAAATGATTTTGTTTTGCTTTGGTTTGTAAATTAGCTCATGATTAAAGTATCTCTCTAGTTGAGCTTCATTGTCTTTTTGTGCCTATTTTCTGAATACAGCCCTGACCTGAATACTCTTGTAGCTCAAGTACAAGATTTGAAAGCATGAGAGGAACAATTATTATAAAGTGAAGTACTTACAGTTTTACTGCAAAATCAATGAACTTTCAAGTGATTTTTATCATATTTTGCAGCTGTTCTGTTTGCTTTGAATGATGTTTATCACATCAAAAATTGGAGTACTTTTAATGGATGCTTTCTCTAGAAACTTCCTCCACCTTTATTTTCTTGCCCCATCCTGTGCTCTAAATGCAAGGATATTTTTATCTTGTAATTTTCCCCTGCTTCAGAAGTTCTCTCTCTCAATATTTAGGCCAGTGATTTTGCTCATTCCCTGCCCTGTTCTTTCTCATGGTTCCTTAAATGAGGAAGAGTTCCAAATTCCCAGCTTAATTCACAATATTGCAGCAGTTCAGCTATATTTCCCCATTGAAGCCTACCCCTGGTATTCCTTTTGGTATCTAAGGAATGTGATCTCAGTGTGCAGGAGCTCAGACTCTCAGGAGCTGTAGAGGGAGGAGTGATCAGCGGCACTCCTTCCATGGAATCAGATCCACAATGTCCTGTGGACACTAGAGGTAAATATTCCATGATTTTGGTTGTATAGGGTTAGAAGCACAGACAATTAGATCTTCTCTTATTGTCATCTTATTCCCTGCTACATCTCTTTCCAAATCCATCCTCTACCTCAAGGAAAGACAAATCCTTCCCCAAATGGGATTGCTTAAGTAATGATATTAAATTAAAAGAAGCCCTGTTTGCTTATCTTTCCCTAGCTTGACCTTTTCATCCAATACTGTACGCTCTGGGCAATGCTTTCCATATATCTGCTTCTCCTTCCCAGATGCTGTGAATTCTGTTGGATATTAGCAACTCAGTCCTACAAACCTTTGTCCCTGGGCAGAGCTCCCTTAGCAGTTTCTCAGACTCCAACAAACCTATATAATTATTCATAAAACCATAGAATGGTTTGAGTTGGATCAGATCTTAAACCCAACTGGTTCCACCTCCTCTGCCATAGGCAGGGACAGACACCTCCCACTAGACCAGGCTATTCCCAGCCCTGCCCATTCCCAGCCCAGCTTTGAATATGTTCCAGGGATGGGGCAGCCACAACATCTTTGGACACATTGTTGCAGCACCTCACTGCTCTCCTGGTGAGGCATTGCTGCTGTGGTGCACCAAGGTCTGAGCCACTACACACGTAATTCCTAAGTGGAAAACCTCTTACATCAGATAATTTGCAATCCAGGTTCAAACAAGATCCCAAAGCAGGGGCAAAACATACATGAGAGAAGGTGAAAGGTAAGAGAGAGGTGACAATTAAAGGCAAACAAGCCAACTCAAAATATAGGTAGACTGGCAGATCCTTTTAAGCATTGCAGCAGAAAAGTTTGTTCATGGTGCTATACCCAGCAGCACTGTATAATAAAATTATATTTCATACATTTACCAGTACATAAAATTAATGCAGCTGTGTCATTCCTATTATACTTCCTTATGTAATTCATATAATTTCTATGTTTAAATCTGTTTAAATCAATAGAAATTTAATTTTATTTAAATGCTTACTGATCACCAGCAAAACCTTTGCTTTTTTTTTTTTTTTTTTCCTTTTAACCTGAATTATTTGTTTTATAGAGCTAATACAGAGCTGTACTCACACAGTTTCACAGTTCAAGTAACTGTCAGTCAGACCCACTTTTAAATCTCTTTCACTGACCTTTGAGCCATCATCCTTGGATGGTTCTGACCAAAATACAGATTACGGAAGTTTTGCAATGTACCACTCTGCTGCATACTTAGAACAGGAGTAATTGATCCTTAGTGTTTCCACTCCGTGGTACCTGACCAGATAGGTCGCTCTGCCATGGGAAATGAGGTAAAAACATATCAGCTAAAACCAAAGTGACGGTGATGACCACAGCCCATCTAACACATGGCAAATTGACCAGACGTCTGAGCCCAAGGAAAAGAACAGAGCAAGGCTTTGTGTGAAAAAAGTATGAACACCTCTGTAAATTGCATAAATACTTAAAAGATAAATTTCAGAGGAAATATACTTTGAGGATGTTTTTTGGCAGTTATACCGCTACAAGAGCATTAATTCAATGGATCATACCCTGGAGGACTTGAACCATCATTGCATATCTTCTGACCAAACAGGACCATAACAATTCCTTTAAACCCTTCCCCTGGGGCTGCCTAATTGGCCTTTATTTAAATTTACCTGGGTACAGCCTTACAATCATAGTTTCCAGTCTCTCTCTTGTGTCCTCTAGCTTTTCATCTTTTAACTTTTTTTCTCCTTTTCAAAACTGATGTTAATTTGATTTAAAAATTGACAAACCTCAGCAAGAATGTAGATCATATTCTTCCAAATGCAAGAAAAGAGCCCCACTTATAATTATTCCAAATTATACTGTTGCATTTGTATTCCTACAAACATGGCCATCCTGATGTGAACAGAAAAAAGAAGTGAACGTTGGTGAAAATCTCCTATTAAAAAAAAAAAAAAAAAAAAAAAAAAGCACAATTTATTTTTTAATAAAATTATGAAGAGCTTAATTTCAGAATTTTATTGGTATTTTCTCTAATATGTCAATATTTACAGTGCATATACAAAGACAGAATTATACTTGGTGGGTTTTGCACCTAACTTAAACCTCCTGGAAGAGAATCTTCTCTCCATTTTGGGTGCCTTAAAACTGTTTGACACTAAAACAGGTAACCTCTTTACTAATTCTATTTCAAAAGTGGTTTTTCCAGGGTAGTATAAAGGCTGTGTATGTCACAGAACAAAATTTTAAAATATAAAGACATGACAAGAGGAAATTGTTTCTGCTAATAATTTTGAAAGAAATAATACATACTCTGCAAATGAGGGTTGATAAACTGCATTAACAGTAAACAAGCATCGTTATTATTTTCACCTCTTCCATACTGACTGTATTTCTATTATCTTTCATTTTAAATCCAATAGCCATGATTAAACTGCAGCACACCTTACAGCACAACACAGCAATATTTGCCTGTGACAGGGAAACCACTTCAGCCCTTAAGTAGTTCCAGCAGTTAACAATCCCTATGATAGAAATGTCTTATATCTAGTCTGAATAAGTCAAGCCTCACCTTCCAACCCTGGATTCTTTTACAGTTTCTTGCTCCCATCAGTACTTGTATTTTTTTTCCTCTGTATATCTATTAATCTCTGTTTAGCCTTCTCTTTGCTGAATAAAATTCATTAAATTCCTTTGCTCCCTCATTCCAAGCCAAGTTTCCATTTTCAGATAATTCTTTCTGCCATTTTTCCCTGAACTCTAAGCTTTTTAACTTCCTTGTGAAGTGTGGAGCAGACAGCAGTAGCAGCTGCTTCTCCTGTAAGTTTTTTCCTCTCTCCAAGTCAAGGGATTTGTCCTTCTGGCCACATTCAGCTGTAATCAGAATTTCTCTGCTGGAGCCTCAGCAGATTCCCAGTATCACATTAAGTGACTTGGCTGCTAGAAGAGCCAGGTGAAAGGAAACAGAAAGAAAAGTTGTTAAGAAAGGCAAGTCTGTGCACTTGGTTTTTGTTTCAACTGCTGCCCTGAATTCAGCCATGCACAGGTGCAGCTCATAAGCAGCTTTCTGCAGCTTTGAGGCTTATTTCATTTGTATTGCTAATGCTACAGTGGGAGAAGCCACAGCAGACCTGTAAGCAGCAAAATCCAAGCATATGCAGCATCTCCTTAGGCAGGCCTTCCATCACACTGGTTCCCTTGGATTAGAAGCCTAAAAAAGACATGATCAAAATCTGCAGGAAAACCTTCGATGTAGGTAATGTACAGCTCTTGTAAAGGGAGCACTAATTTTGGGGAAACCTGTTATCTGGCACAAATTCTAGAGCAGAGTGCTTACTTCAGCTAGTTGCAGCAGAAAATCTTTAGAGAACATTAAGGAGGAAAATGACACTAAAAATGGTTCCCTCTGCAACATTACCTGCACTCAGATGGCCTAATACCCTCTGCGGTTTTGCAAGGCATTAGTGAAAAAAAGAAATAATAAAAAAATCCAACAGCAAGTAAAGAGCCCTCAGGGTCTGGGCCAGAAATTCGTACTAAAACAGCATTAGTAGTGACTATAAGCCTCTCTAAGAAGGTTTCAGAAAACAGGAAAGTAGTCAAGATGCTTACAATTTTAATGGATTGTTTGTCTTTGCTAAGAAATAACTTGCAGGGATGAATCCATGCCCTGCAAATCTGGTGTCAGAGGTCTTGCTGACTGACTGCTCTGCACGTTGTCCCCCAGACTCCCTGGTTAGCTTGCATGTAAATGTAGAACCAAACCAAAGCCTTTGTTCTGTGCAACACAATCTTTTGGTGGAGTTTTAAATGCCTACATGCCTCACAAACCATTTGTGTGTATTAAAGAATTAGTGAGTCTTTTTTACATAAGTGTGCTTGTATGCTGTATACTGTCAAGTATCTTGAATTACATTCCCTAAAATTATTATACTGCCTTAAAAAGCTTCTGCACTCGATATATTTGATGCTAAAGTAATGTATTTGATGAAAGTTCTATTTAGAAGATAAATTCTCGGACCTTATGAAGCATCAATTAAACCAAGTGTAACTTATTGGTCTGAACTATTCTGGGTCACACAGACTGCTTATAAAGGAGTGGGATCTCCTTTACTCTGTATATAAGACTGTGATGGTGTGTGGAGTGTCAGGGAAGGCAGACTCTAGGTAAGCAATAAACTGCTGTATATATTGCTTTAGGAGCAGGTTAGGAGTTTCCCTTGTTCATTGGCATTGACAACACCCCAAAGGACAACATTTCCAAAAGCACAAAGTTTAACACAGTAATAAAAACACATCTTAAAAGCCCGAACCTCTGTGTTCCAGTGCTTAGAAAAGGTGGCAGCTTGACAGACCTGGAGACTGACAGCAGCAGTGTCAGCTTTCCTCACACTTGTCTGCCAAAGCACCTCAACCTTGACCTGAGGAGAAAACCACTAAGGGTTTGAGAGGGATTTCATGCCCATTCTCTCTGGCATCTCTGCTGAGATTGCCAACAAGGGGGCCAATTAGTGCCTGCTTCAGAGGATGGTGTTTTTGAATGTGTGGAAATGACACCTGTCCACTGAAACCGGGCAGAGACCCTCCAAATCCCGGGAGCCAGCTGCTGTGCCACCGCTGCAAAGGGTTACTGCTCCTGGCTACTCCCCTTGCACCAGGCATGCAGCAGCTCCATGTTGTTGGCCAAGTGGGACCAAATGCATTTTGCTTTCCCAACAAGTAGTCCTTTCTGATTTAAAATAGTAGGCTTGTGTTAAAGATTTTATTTTAAAAACTGATTGTTAACTGGTCGAGATCCTGCAGCCTGTGTGAAAATCAAAAGGCCCCTTTTGCTGTGCAGCCAAATAAAATCCCGTCAAGAACTTGCACCAGGGCAGAAGGAGATGAAGAAATGTGGCTTCGGCCTGTGTTATTAAGCAGAGGGAAAATGCAATTTTCCTTCTGGGCTCTTTACCTCCTCACAAGACCTAACTGGCAAACTTCTTGTGTTCTTCCGTGGTCTTCAGTGTGACAGCTGCTACCTTATCTGTTAGTAAAAGAGAGAGTGTTACAAGAAGGCTCTCCCCACACCAGGAGATGGACAAGACTGAGCAAGCTGCTACAAAACATGGGATTGTATCGTAAAACCATCAATTGATCATCATGGCCAAGAAGGGAGTAGCTGTCATTGTAATATGGGCAGACATAGGTCTCTTTAATTTAGCTACCATAAAAGTCATTCACATTTTAATTAATGACCCAGCAGTGCAGTTTCAATAGCAGCCCATTTGCAGTGTAAACTTTGAATTATTAACTTAATGGAAGGGGAAATTACAGATTAAAATAACTTTATCAATATTATCTCTCATAAATTCCAGTCCATTCAGCTGCACTTTGTCAGACAAAAAATGTAAAAGAGTCATTCTCTTTGAAATCAGGCATCACCCTCCAGTTCATCTGTCACCAAGTCAAGCTTACTAACCTCTCTGAGGATGTCATCTGACTGGAGTTTTCTGTCATTCTTTGTCATTCCAGGTGCACTTCTTGACAATTTTTTTAGATCCCTGTCCAGAGTCTCCTCCAGGAATCTAGAAGGACCATGAAGATTGCATCAAGGACTTGATTAAACAACAGACAACATGCCTATCCAGCACACTAACCTCATTTGGAAGCTCTCACAGAAAATGATTGACAGCTGATGCCCTGAGCAAAACTGCTGTTTATAAAGTCCTTTTCAGTCCAGCTACATTAGTCTCTCCACATAGCAGAAGTCAGTACATAGCTATCAAAACCACGTCTGTGACTGATAATACTGAACTCTTCATTACCCCAAGTGTTGCTGCAAGTAATACCATGAGTTTGGACACTACCGTTCAATAAAAGCTTATTATTATAAATATTCAGCTTATGTCCTGATGAGAACAAACAGCTAAGCAGCCAAGGTGAAAGGGGTGAATTGCAAATAGGTCTAGGTTATGATAGGGACAGTGCCCTCTACGTTATAATAGGGACAGTGCCCTCTTTTTGTGAAGTGATCTTGTAGCCTGGCACCTAACGCAATCTCAGTGGAATAAACTGAATCCTGTGTATTCAGACCAAACTGGTTGGGTATTAGCAGCTTTTAGAAAACATAAATCATGGAAAGAAGAAGTTCTTTCAAATGAGATTTTTTTTTTTTTTTTTTTAATACAGTTTCTTGAATTAGATAAGGCACCACAGAGAAATAGTGTCTGGCACTACAGCCCAACTTAAAAGAACAGAGGCTTGTCCTGGCCTCCCCTCCTAAATTCACTTTCTCTCTACTCCAGAGGTGGCTGCATGCAGTACTGGCTGTTCAGAGCTGGCTGTGCACCAGAATCTTTCACCAAGGGAGCAGCTAATCTCTCCCTGGGAAGAGCACCTGCATTGCTCTGCCTAAAGTCAAAACACACCCCTCTCGTTCCTTTGTCTACTCTGTATTCCAGTTAACCAAGAGCTTCTAATGATAAAAATAAGACATTACTTCCCAGAACTATGAATACATTGGTTCATATGTGCTGGGCAGTTGCCCTGCCAACTTTGTCATAAGAGGAAAAAAGAATGATGAAAAAGATTTTCATTTGACTGAGTTCTTTATTGAACTTGGGTGCTGTGTGAGTTAAATCAATCAAGAACATCACTGGATCTGCTGATGTGTTGTCCCCTGAAAATTTGGGGCCAATAAGGTTGTTTGATCTTCTAAGGTGGACTAAAGCTATGGTCCAGAGTTACAAAATGTGCTCAATTCCTGCAGAAACTCACAGAAAGCAGCAGAGACAAGGGATTCCAGGAACACACACACCATAATAGAATCCTTTTCAGATTATGTCTTGTGTATTTATTATCTCTGAAGGGAGCTCATTTTCACCTGTCCCAGGCATATCAAAGTCATTTTTTACCTCGGCATCTGAAAATACCACAACTGCATGAAATATAATATCCCAAGAAAGTACAAGCACTGTTATGCACCAGGAGTTCATTGGGGACCTCAAGACAACACTAAAACACTGTGGTCAAACAGAGAACTGAACCAAACTACCAGTGGTGTAACTTTGCAGAGATTTAGGGAATAAGTCACACATAGCTGAAATACTAATGGCCAGTGGAGAGCAAAACTGATAGGGCAGTTCAGAGCCAGAAAAGAAGATGAACTGCTGCCTTGCCTTGCTAAGAAAAAATTACAAATGCCAGCCCATCCCTCATTCATTTGTTCATTAAAAGGAGGGCAAAATTCATTTCCTGGAGACAAGGAAGCAGGAGAAAAAAGTCACTTATTTTTTAGTGAAAGGTAAACCATTGCTTATGAATGCAATGAATATCTAGATTAGAAGGAATCAATCCTATCCTACCAAGAAAGTCCTCCTGATAGCAAACATATGTCCAAGAAAAATATTTAAACTGAAATCTTAACTTAGAGAATTTTTCTGAAAAACCTAAGCATCTTCCTGGTTAAGATGAGTTCCTAGGGTCTCTCAGTCATCTTCTCCAGAATATTTTGTCTTCTACCTCATCAATGATTCTGCCCTCACAACAGCCACAACACAAGCCATTCATGCAGTTCAAAACACTTGAGACAGCTCCCATCATCATCTTTTCCTCTGAATTAGTGCCAGTAAATACATGTTTGAAAAGGAGAGTCACATTCAGCAGCAGCTTCTGGAGAGTGACTCAGAAGAAACTTTTTGTTGGTCTAAGAGGATGGTTTTCTCATCTTTAATATCATTCTCAACTCAGTCTTGAATCTTTCCAAGCAACAGTTCCATGCATAATTAACCATTGTCACTGGTAAGGGCTCAACACACCTATGCCACAACAAACAGAGTAAGTCAGAAAGAACTGCACTTGCTGACACCTTCAGCAGGGACAGTGTAGTGGATTCTGCCCTAGGACACATGCCTGGCATCTTCATCCTGGGATTATCCAGTTTGTGGCTGAGAATAATAACCTCAGAGCAGAAAACAGTCAGCTCTTGAACTGATGCATTTTACAGGCCAATATATGAAAGAAAACTGGAGCCAATGTGAATTTGCTGCAGTACTCTGGATGATAAATAGTAGCAGTTCAAGAGCTGCTGGGCCATCCCCTCTGGGGCCAGCAGTTGTAGGAAAAGGAAGCACAGGGGAGGGCAACATGTTGGGCACCAACACCTCAGGCATCCCAGGTTAATCTGAAGCAATAAGTGAGTCAACAACTCAACTAAAGTGATATATCTCACCAAAGATTGCACATCTTTCCCCCAAAGAGGTCACTAGGGAGAAGGTGATGCTAAAACACAGAGAACACATGCATTTGAAATAACAGTCTCACAGTCCTTACTCAGAACAAGCCATACCCTGAAGATCAGAATGCCACCTGGGTGAGGACCACATGCATAAGTGAGAGAGCTGAAGTTATTCAATGCCCTCTACTCGTTCTGGTGAACAGGTAAACACTCAGGCAGTACACAGAACTACATGACTACACAGCATTGCCCAAGGCCTCGTGTCAGTTTTGCAGTCAATAAAGCAGGGACACTATTTCACAGAGATGCATCTGAGAATCCCTTAATGATATCTGGTGAAGGTTTTGGGAAGCTAAAATGCTATGTGCATTTCAACTGAAAAATATTATTTAATATGACACAATTACCAAGCAGCAAAAAAACACAGGACCTCACGAAATTAGCAGAGCTGTTTCTGTGTAGAGGCAATGCATTCAATATTCTGTGGCAAGAAACTGCCAGGGACAGCAAAACAGGCAAACAAGGACTTCACTACATCAACTGTCCAGAAAGCCAGACTAGCTTTTTCTGTCTCCAAGGAAAATATCTCAGTGCTAGAGGCATTTTTCACTGCTGAGGAGAGGAAGAGAGTTCTCCCCTCACGAAGAGTCACCGCTTCTCCCAAACCAGTTGTGAATCTCTAGAATCAATCCTGCATGGCCATTTCTCATGCCTCTCTCTCTGGGGGCTGGGGTGGCCTCTCCTGTCACACTCTGAGTATTCATATTCAGTGGCACCTACATTGCTGAGAAACCTTGAACTAAAATTGCATGTAATAATTTCCTGCGTCAACAAAGTTATTCACATGACCCAACCACAACAGTAAATACTTTGATTCATGTGACAAAAAACCTACTACCTGGACTGAGCACTAAAGGATGAAGTTTCCAGATCATCTGTGATGGCCCAAGCAGTGTTTATGCAGTATCAGAAATAGGCATGTGAAGAGCTTGCAGTTTAGGGCCTCCATCCAGCAATCCATGCTGGCAAACCTGTAAAGGGGTTTGGACGTAGTACAATGAATGATAACAGTAAACAATGGGAGAGAAGAGAGTGAGGGTCATAACTGCAAGACCATCTGGTTGTTTCCATTTGCTGTGTACACATCTTGCTAGTCCTGCCGCTAGAAAGGCAGAGATGGTTGTTGGAATATCGAGTTACTAATGAATAGTTGCATTTATACCTCATATACCACTATATATTATTGTGTCACTAGTTGTGGCAGCATTTTGGATACTGGTTTCTGGAAAGGCCAAAGCATGAATGTTTCTGAATGGAAATATATCAATATGCAAAATAATTTGGTACATATGACAGTTTTCTTATAAGAAATTTTAAGCATTATTTATTGGGTGAGTGTTTTTCCCTTTTCTGTAGGATTGTCTGTAAGAGTTCTTAATTCCCTTGCTGGGATCATCAGCACTTGTATGATCAACCAGCATTCTAAGTACAAGGACAAAATAATAAATTACAGTAAAATGAGGAATGCTGTGTGCTTTTTGGTAGGACGCATGAAGGAAACTCTGTTATTTGTAATTAGTCAATATGAATCAATATTTGATTTCTCCTTAACGAATCTCCTTAACTAAGCTTCCAAATCAATGAAAAGAGCACAGATTAGGCAGATGTATCTTGCTCTGCATTCTACCTGCAACCAGATGTGGGCTTTACTAAACCACATGTGGGAGCGAAAACAGAGCCAAGGGCCCTTCTCAGAGAATCACCTGCGACTTGACCATATGGTTTCAACCTTGGAGTCAGGTAGCAAGGGCATTCCAGCCTTTTGCAATCTGCAAGCTGACCGAGTGGGAGACATGCTCAGAGATACTGTGAGCTATCCAGGAGGGGTAGAACCAGGACTGCAAGTAGAGAAGGGCACCTTTCTCTGCTGAAGAGAGATCTGAGCATCTCCTCACTTAAATTAGTGTAGTTTGACGATAATTCCATGAAGGCCAAAAGTGTTAAACTGCAGGAAGTAAAACATTCAAGGCTGAAGCATCCTCCATCTGAATTCTGAAAAAGTTCCCCAGCTTAGGTATCCAGAAAACTTCTTCTAATCCATAAAAAGTAAAGTGAGAGGAAACTTGAGTTGGTCATAAGATAAATCCTACTATTCATACCAGTATTTTAGCAGACAGGAGGATGCAAAACAGACTGCCAGGGAGCTCGAGAGGCTTTATTTCCTGACGTTCATTTTTCATCACCAATCCTGAACAGACCCCAAAACTCAGACTAATTAAAGACAAATAATTAAGCACATTCAGACTGTGAAGGTTGGCAGACTCCCACTGTATTGTGAGACCACCTTGGCATTTAAATGGTTAGGGACTATATCCCACAACATCATGCTCATCTCATTGTGGTAGAGAGCTCTTGAGAATGTTATTAGCTGGGTGTTCGCCTTGCCGTTTTTCCACATGAGGCAGATGGGTAATTACGAAGCTAATAGTCTGATTGAGAGAAATCAGATGCAGTGGTTTGCCCAATTAGATGATACATTAGCTTCCTTCTTTGTAAGCAGCTAATGTGTGAAGCAAAGTGGTATTTTTGAGGGTCAGAATCCTTAAACAAGTGCCGAGTTGCAGATTATTGTGTCTCTCTTTTTTTTTCTAATGGAGGAAAAGTGCTAAGTCTTCATTACTAAAAGCATAGAAAATGCAAATCAGGCTCTGAAACAAAAGAGTGAAGGGACAGGCGAGAATATTTGGTGTCCAATGTGTCAACCTACAACATCAATTACATTGAAATGCAATGCATGGGAGCCTAATCAAGGATAGTGTAATTGTAATAATTGCATGCTTTTGTTGGAGAGCTGCTGCCATTGTTATTGTCAACCATTTGTTTTTCTCTATTGTTTAAGGGGAGAGTATTTAAAATATATATATGTGTGTGCATATATAACTGTGTATAGTTGTCTGAAGAACAGTGTAGGTAGAAGATTCTGCTACTACACACAGACTGTCGAGTCTTTCTTATTCCTGTTCTTTGGATGTTGGAAGCCCAAAAGTCTGAACTCGGTTAAGGCAGGTAATGCTAAAAGTGCTGAGAAATGGACATTGAGCTACAGTATGTGCTAAACAAGGAGAGTTACTTTTCCTTTTGCTGACACATCTCTTGATCCAGGGAGGTGAGTTACTCCCAGTGACTGGCAAATCATGAAGTGAGCCAGTGCTAAATCAGCCAAACACTGAGACACTTTTGCTCTGCCTTCCTTCTTCAAAACAAAAGAGAAAGAAGTCAAAATAAATATTTTGTCTTGTTATATTTCCTCCAGAGCTGCCATCTCTTTCTGCCATTTAAAAGGATTTTTAAATACCTACAGTCTTGACAACAACATTCAAGATAAATGAACATAAAGGAGAGCACTGCACGGGAAAAAAATGATAGCATGAAATTACTCAAGATCTTGTTAAGGGGAAAAATGGAGGAGCCTCCTGTAAACAAAACAGTGATATTTTCTGTATCCTGAAGTTAGGCTGGAAATTCTTCTTAGAGCAAAGTGCTCAACATTCAGATTGAATGAGAGGTTTATTTTCTCGCATCACTTGGGCTTGCCAATAGGTTGAAACGGAGGCACAATAGAAATGGGCTAAAACATTTAACATAGCTGTTAAATCTCATTCTCCACAGCTAAAAAAGAACAATGCTGTACCATCTTTACTGAGAATACACTCTCCTGCCATAGGAGGCTTTTCATGTATCTCTAACAATCCTGTACATACTCCAAAACTCACACTAATTAAAAGCAAATAATCAAATACATTCAATTTGAAAAGTTGGCAAACTCGCTTGTATTATTGTGTTAGCACCTTGGCACCAAAATGATCACATCGTGCTAATCTCATTGTGCAGGAGAGCTCTTGAGCATGTTATTCAGTAGGTCTGCTCCCTACCCCCCATCTCACAAACCCACCCCATCCTCCTCCTCCACCACCAGCACTCTCTTTCTTTAACCAGATAAAGAAATGAAAATGGTAGAAAAGATAAGCAAAAGCAGGACAGTATTTGCATTATATTTCACTCAGAGGTAACCAGGATTTGTGTTACCTTTTAGAGAGATTTTGTTTCATCTTAGCTTCATTTCATCACCTCAGATACAGTGGGTAAACCTGAGAGATGTTTTAAGATAAACTAAGCAGGTTGCATGTGTTTCTCATTAAGTTTCATATAACATTCTTATATTATTGTATGGAGCACTTGCCCACCATAGAAACGTGAAGAGTGTAAACACAATAAACAAGAGACTACAAGTTAACAGCTTAATGCTGACCAGATGATGAAACCCAGAAAGAAGCATTTTAGGATTTCTTCTCTCTGAAAGTTTTATTTTACATTCTTTTGCATACAGGCCTGTGCACACATGAAGTTAATGACTAACACCTATAGGTACCCACTTGTGTGCTATGAAGAAGCATCAGTTTAATTATCTGCATGAGTCTGGGAGGAATTTTCCTCAAGAGTACAACAAATCGAGATGGAACAGACTTTCACAACTAAAGGTGTATTCATCCCAGTGTTTCTAGCCCCTGCATTTTTTACAGCTGCAATATCCACCACAGCAGCTATGACCAAGGGCTAGGTACGACCATGAGCTGGCTAGGTACAACCATACAGCACGAGATTTTCTGCCTTGCTGAAGAGATAGGCTAGAACTGATGTATTTCCCCCAACATTTTCTTCTTCTGGGCTAAGGGAAGCATAATTCTTTCCGAAGTTTTGCACTGGGGTCTTGGGTCTATGGTTGGATGTGTATTTGGTTATTAAATATATGATTCTTATCAGTGCCTTCCAATTTGAGATATTCCACAATTCTATGATAAGGCCTGCCATCCTCCAGTCAGCACTTGCAAGTGGTAGATTTTTACGTAGATTCCAGACTCTCTTTTCAGAAAGAACTGTCTCTAAAAGACAGTGAATTAAAGGTCTGTGTCAGGAGAAATATCTATTTTTTTTTTTTAATTTCTTGACATTTATTGGATAAAAGCACATTAAAATTAGGCAAGTGCTACAGAAGTGCAACGCTGAAGACCATGGCATTTCATGTGAAAAAATTTGGGAAAAAAAAAAAAAAAGGAAAAGAGGTAGCTGGAGGGAGGACCTTCCTGACAGGACTGGAAGGGTCTCACTCATCTTTTAGCACAAAGGCACTCACAGTAGAAGATGGCACTCTAATATACTCTTTAGTTGAGAAGGGTGCCACATAAGAGAGCCTAATTAATTTGTGACCTTCAAGACAGTTCCTATTCATGGCCGAATAATGAAGGAGGCCCACATGGCTGAGCCTCTTAGAAAAACAACCCAAAAACTGCTGGAGAGTCGGTCCCACTGAATAGTCCCTGAATTCCATAGAGGTGCATGTGCTGTCCATACATCATCTCACATGTTCCATCCCTGCTAGCAGGGTCAGAGGACTTCCCAAAAGCCTGAGACAGACCTATATCTAGTGGGGCCATGGAGGGAGAGCCAGACTCAGACTAAGGTAGCACAGACCTCCTGAATCGTGCCAGAGTGTGGTGAAGAAGCACTGCTTCCAAATACCCTGCTCCTCTAACTAGAGGGTTTAGGTAACTATAAACCTCACTTCTAAAAAAACACATTCATATTTCTGTTGACTTCAGCAGGTTTAAATCAGGCAACAAATATGGACAGGACAAAAGACGTTTACCGGTGTTACTTACATTGACTGCTTTGGGATATTCATAGTACAACATTTTGTTCATAAAAATTTGCGGTTAAATATTGCTAAAAGGAGAACTGTGATCCACAACTAAATAGTAGTTATTTGACTAAGCAAGTTTTACTTTGAGTCGCACCTCAATTTCTGTCTGTCATGAAGAAAAGTTAATAAACCAACACAAGAAGTATCAAGAGTAGCGTCCAAGCTTGGAAAACCCTGACTCCACAAGAACTCCCATTGATACTACCAGGAGAAATGCTTGTAGACACCAGGATAGCATATGGTCTCTGAAATCAATATTGGTTAGCAGCTTGACACGTGGATGGTTAGATAGCACAGAAAGATTGAAAGAAGTATGACAAGCTAAGTCATACAAAGACAAACTTTTATACACAATCACACTCGAACAGATGCTTTGGCTGAACCAGGTGCTTTAGAGGAACAAATTGTAGATCTGAGAAATGGAAAAATTAATCTAAAACTTACAGTAACATAATGAACTTTCGCAAACAAGACGGAGGGAGGATTCAGAGAAATCCCTCGGGGACGATGCTAAGAGAACATACTGGCAACAAAGTTGCTGATGAACCTGGTGTAGATTTAACAGCAAATCTAACAGAGTTCTTCCTTCCCCCAGCTTCCATACCAATTGGACCAGAGAGGTTTCAACAAAACACCCCCACAGCACAAGAGAGAAGGAGAAGGTGGATTTCTCCCAGGAATTACAACAGGCTGATGCAAACACTTCAGCTTGGTTTGTGGCTTAATACATCACCCCAGAGATCTGAGTGTGAAATCTGGACTTAAGGAAGAAAATCCTCATTTAGCAAGGAGAGCACTGCAATAGCTATGTGTGAAAGTTCTTCCAGCACTCTTTTCTGCTTGCCATATGGCCAGCTTCACCCACATTGAGAGCAGATACTGAGTAAAGCCTCAGGACCTTGAAAGAGAGATACAGAGAGAAATACAAGTGTCTCATCAGCAAGGATGGCCCAATGAACACTCAGTTGTATATTTACACTGTTGCTTTGTCTGGTGCTAATTACAAAGAAAAAAGGAAGTACCAATCCCAGAAAGCTTGGAATAACTTACATACTTCCGTGGGTTTGTAGCCAAAATTATAGCTTCAAACTATTAAAACTGTTCCAGTTATCTACTGTTGCAGATTTAGGGACTCTTAGGAGGTGTCCTAAGGTCTTTCTACAGACTCGTAAGGTTCAGGAGCTAACAGAAATATGGGCCCTGGTTCTGTTAAATATATACACAGACATAACCCACAGGGAAGGAAATTCCTCCCAGCCTCCCATCCCACAAAACCAATTCCTCACCTGTGTTTGGCCCTGATATTCAAGGGAATAGATGGGTGGTTTTGCTTTTCAGAGGAAATACATCAGGCACCATTCACTCAGATTCAGAATGCCACGAATTCACCACAGTGGGAAAAATACCTCCTGCCTCCCTTTTCTTCCAGGGAATCAGGGGACTGTTTACCGTCAGCTAAGCCAGAAAACAGGTTCCTGCACCCCTCTAAAATCCAAATGTCTGTATTTAGGTGATGCTATTTAAATGGGCTGCCTCACACTTTTCCTCACTGAACTTAGTGACACAGCACTTGGAGTCCAGCTCTGAGCACAGGGAATCTCTGATCAGCACTTGAAGCTGCAGGGGCAAGGAGCTTCCCTGCTACAGACAGAAGTCCCCAAACCTGCTGGCATCATCTGCTCAGCAGCACCTGAGACTATAGCCAGCCTCCTATGTCCTGTTTATCTGACACACCATCTTTCACCAGGAGGACTCCTTGGCCGCGGCTTTCATAACGCTCAACTTTCTCATTGCAACTAGTCTTGAGAGTTCTAAAATAAAAAGCCTCACATATGACTTATTATTCTATATTGCTTTCTCTTTGCTGTTTGCTAATTATTGATGCTGCTAATACCTGAGTACGTTCTCTCTTCCCTTCAGCCCCCCCCCTTCCCTTATTAAATCTCTCAGTGAGAGCCAGAGTCCAGCCTGTGCCACACAACCACGTGTTGGCAAAGAGCCACCTTAAATGTCACAGCCAGGTAGAACTGGAATTTCATTGACACACCAGTAGGAAGTGTCTCAGTTAATAAACAGCTTTAAACTCTTTATAGATTAATGTTGTGATGAACTTATAGATGAATGCTTACATGGACTCAAACCAAAGAAAATCAAAATCTGATTTATCCAGAGGGTAGGTAATCCAAAAAAAAATAAAAGCAGTCCTGTCTGAAGCTGCCCTGCAGAAACATTCCTTGGTCCTGAGCTACAGGAACCAACTTTAATAGCTCCATATCATCGAGATTTTCCTAAAAATTTTCCATTGCTGTTACTGCTGATGGGAACTCTAGTGTGGACAAGATGCTCATTACTTCCAACATTTTTATGATTATGTCTTCTAGTCTTTCTGTTTTCCAGGTTGGATGGCAGTGCTTTGCTTATTCATCACTTTTACTTCGGGAGCTGTGCTTGGATCTATTTGGAAACAGTAGGAAATTTTAATGTAGAAAAATCCTGCTCTGCTGCATTACCTGCTTAGCCCCTGGCCTCCCTGGTGAGAATATCATCAAAGACAGCAGCTAAAGTAATGTGCAGATTAAAAATTAAACAGAGACCACCCATTCATTCACCTGCCTCAATGACTAACCTTCATACAGTGTAACAAATTTCAGGCTCACAAGAAGGCTATGGTTCCATAACCCACCCCTGACTATCCAGGTACTGAGAAAACTCTTTGCATAGGTGTGAATATTCCCTTTTAGAATTAAGCAGAAATTATTAGCTTGTGTGTGAAAATCAATAAAAACTAGCACTGCTGCCAATCAAATCCAAACTGTAGTTATATTTTGTGTAGTGTTTGGAGAATTTTCCAGTTTTTAGCCTGGCAAATAAGAAAGTAAATTACCAAGGTAAAGAACAGCTATGTTCAGTGAGCACTGAAGCCTGGTAAATATTCAGTTTTTAATGGCATCCACTTCTATTTTGTTCACTGAATTATTGGGCTGACCTTAAATTAGAGATCTAGATGGAGCTGAATTGAATATTGTGAAGATGAGTGTAATTACCTTGCTTCCCTTTATTCTAATTCATTTTATTTTTTCAATTCTTGTTCTGTGTGACAAACTGAATGTCAGAGTGCTTGTGGATTTATCCTCACAGAAACAGAGAGCAGAGCTGATAGAGCAGATAGTGGCACAAGGGAAGATATATCTGCATTGCGGTCAGGGGTGTGACTGCAGGACCTTCCTGCCTTCCTCTTCATGAAAGGGCTGGAGTTGTATGTACTGTCCAGGTGTCAATACAGGCCAAATAAAAATGCCAGAGTTCTGGCACCTGCAAATGAGGCCCCTGCCTTCCTGGGAATTTCATCCAAACCTTGCTACTCCCCAGGCTAGAGTAGCAAGGCAAGTGCACTTGCTCACCTCAATCCACAGCAGAGGCATGGCCTTGGGACACATCTGGAGCTGTTTTCCACTGCTCCATAGAGCTACTGCAGTCAATATCTCTTCTAAATAACTTCAAAAACTTTCTAATTTTTTTTCAGGCATCTATTTAAACTTTCAAATATCTCCTGAGCTCCCCTTACAATTAGTGCTATCTGGCCTTCCATATTTTGTTGCTGACACCTTCTCTGACAATTACTTCTCCTGACCCACTTCATCTTGGGGAAATAGGACTCAACACTCTTTGATAAGTCATCAAGTAGCAACAACCACGTCTAGTCAGTCAGGAAAACTTGGAGCTACCCGTATGTGCACAGGCACTCAGCAGAAGTAAATGTGGAAATAGAGAGAGTCCAACTGGTTAATGAGAATCTGTACAGCGGGCAGAAAGGAAGAAGGCCAACAAGAGATCCCGATAGCCCTAAGAAAATGTGCAATGGCCCTAGCTGTGTTTGATGGTAAATGTGACATGTCAGAGCCTGCCTGGAAATTACCCCTAAAGACCATATTGCCTCAGAAGTTAAGTATTAGCAGCTGCATGCATGTCATTAACCCCTCACCTACCATGCAACTTTGCGCTTGCCCAGGGCCAAAGACTTTAAAGGAGGGTTGACTGATTTTCTTACTGTGGGTAAGAAAGCTGCAGGACTTGCAATGCCCAGAAAAGAGTACATCCATGTACATGTGCCCTTTCAGAGGACATTTTTATGATAGCACTGAGCATTTCAGGACTTTCAGCTGATTTGAAGGATAATACCCCCATTCAGCCAAACAGCTGAATAAAGGGCTATATTCCATGTTCCCCCAAATATTTTATAGCTATGTTTAAGTATATTGCTTTATCGAAGTACTAAAGGTATGAGAATACTTGTCAATGTTGACTTCATTGTTTCTTGGCCATGTAAATTTCTTAATAAGCAAACTTCAGAAGCATATCTTGACCCACAATGGCTAAGTATAGAGACAGTGTCGGTAAGAAGACTCAATTAAGTACAAAGGGCAAATCTGCCAAACAGTTGTACTGTCCACAAAGAGAGATTTGGAAAACAAAGGACTTCATCATCCTAACCCTCAGCATGAACCCAGATTTAGTCCACAAAGAGCAAATTCAGTAGTAAAAGCAGCCTAGAAAAGGGCATTTGGGCTCATAATACCTAATGTAAAAAGGTAGAACTATCCAGATGAACTTGAACCTCAGAAAATGTTATAATTTAATAGCAGCATAATAGACTGTGTCCAGGATTTTCTATTTTAGCCTTCCCATGATGTCTGAGACTTCACAACCATATTTCTAAAAGTACAATATCCTCTCTTTTGCCTGCTATTCTACAGAAACTTTTTTAAAGTTGTCTAACTAAGGGCCATGGCCATACGCTTTGATCCGCAAATGAATTCAGCATAAATGTGAAAGAGTATGTGAGGAATTTACACTGTCTAACTTGAAAGTCTAACTTCAGGTTCCCACACTAAGACCCTACATAATCAATAGAGAAAGGTGAAACAGGCTCTTCCTGAAGGCTATCCAAAGGATTGAGCTCCAGTGTTCCACAATTACCTCTATTTTTTAAAAAATTTTGATTCTACTTTGTCTTTTCCATTTTGAAATTGTATTTTAAAATTTAAAAAAATATATATCAAAAAGAGATGAGAAGAAATAAAGAAAATGGTAAACTATGCAAAATGTACCTTTGAAATTAAAATTTTGATTCCAACAAAGTAATAGGAAAACAATTATTAATATTGACTAGTAATCACCTAAAGGTACTTTCTTATGATAAATGTTGGTCAAAACTGGTGTAAAAGTGTCAGAAGCAAATAAAACTCAAACAACACCCATGGATGATGCATAAAACCATGCAATTTTGCACCATGGTTTTCCTCAAAATCTACTACAAACTTTCAAAGCATGAGATTACTGCATTTAACATATTAAACCTGTTCCATACACAAAGTTATTATTATTAATGGATCTGGACATGCTCAGTAATGACAGATCTCTAAGCACTCAGTGCAGAAATACCCCTTTACTGCAAGCCAGACAAACAAGAAAATAGCATCAGACCTAATTCCTTCAATCTAAAGAAGCAGTTTCACAGTTTGTCATCTTTTCTCATTCCCATTAGAAATCAATGGATAGGCTTCTAATAGATTCTTTTGGCTTTTTCTAGGGAAAAACAGGAAATAATTAATAAGCTGGGATTTATTAACAAAACATACAGGATAATGTTTAAAAACCCGTATTTATTCATCCTCCTTGGATGGCTGACTCAGGTATGGGCAGCAGAACAACTTCTTTCTGGATGAACAGCCTTAACCAAAACAAAAATAAAATTATTATCCACCACTTGCCCACAAGATAAGGTGCAAGATTGCAGTCTTACAGTACTCAGATACTCAAACTCAGGGATCTACCTCAAGCAGCTGAACCAAAATATATATTCCATAGTGCTACATCCTATCTGAACACAGGACCCAGGTTTTACAGCAAAAATTAATCAGCTGCCAAATGTACCAGGCTGCAGATGCAATCCAGGCTGAAAATTCTTCCTTCTGAATCCAAGATAGCAGTTCAATCCAAGACACTGTTCTGTTCATTTGAGCCCTTCCTGCCAAGTCACTACATCTGGCCTATAAGCATGTTCAACTAGATGTTTCTGGGAGAAGTTTTCTGTGGCTTCGGGGTTAAATTGAAAAATTTGGATCCTAAATCAACAGATCAGATTTGTAAGCAAATATAGACACCACATTTTAAGGCAGTTTGCTTTGTAAGTCCCTCTTAAAAGCAGTCACAAATTCAGGGTATCTACTCTTACCTCCACGATCCTCTTCTGTGTTGCCAGTAAATTCAGAAAAAGAGGAGATGACTCTTGAAAGGGTTTGTCTTATTTCTACACTGTCCAGGCATTAGTTTGCCTTCCTAATTTCAGAATTTTCCTCTGAGTATCGCTAATGCTTTATTACTAAGTGGCAAATTTCAAAAAATAGGTATTAATAGCTACTTTGCCAGGAGTTTTTCATTGCAATGGCTAAAGGATAGCCAACTGCTAAGCAAATTAGGCAACTTAAAATGTATTTCTAATACTCCAGTACATGAAACTATTTAGAATATATTTCTAATACTCCAGTACATGCAACCATTCAGACATCCAAGAAGGAGGCTGAAGCCTGGGTTAGAGCCATCCAAGCTGGCTACTCTGGAACATCACAAGATTACACATAGTTCCACCACAAGACCAGACTGACACTTTACGCTAGGAAATTTGGGCATTTTCAAAGCTGGCTACAACATTTGTTTCTTTCTTTCATATTCCAACACACACTGAATGTCTAGGAAGACAACTCAAAGATTTGTAGGTAAAACTCCAGTTTCTCACTGGGACAGCTTTCTGTGACAGATACAAATAAAGGGGCACTTTTTTGACTTCTTAAAATAGAGCATGACAAATTGAAATGCCCGTAAAGAACCTGCTGTGTGTCTAGTAGGTTCACGCAGTGACCTGAATTATTTTCAGCATTAACCTGTGTTATCACAGTGGAATTATTGGGGTGAGAGTGAGTTCACACTTCTGTTTGCCTTTGTTCCCTATGGTCATTGATATCAAAAGCCATCCTGCATGAGCTGTGAAAATAGATAGCGTCATCATCGTATTAGGCATCGCTGAGATGTATCCAAACAAATATTTTCCCTAATAGCTTATGTTCTAGACATTTCTCTGATTTGGTAACACAGCAAGTTCTATCTGTCTGAAAATATATATTTTAATCATATTTCTGTTATACATTATGATAACATTATTTAAATACAACTGTTCCAATAAATATTCTATTCATTTTATATAAAATATTATGTATTATAATTTTTATTATCACCTATTTTGTATTGTATCAGCTCACCTGGAAAAGTTAAGACCTGTCCCTTCAAATATTTCAGTCCTCTCTAATATTCTCAGACAATCATGGATATAATTCCATACTTCACGTCTTTTTAGCTAATATACTCCTTCCATTTAAAATAAAACCTAAATAAGTGATAGAAAATAAGCTGCTCTTGTGCTAATAGACCATATTCTGAACTTGTTAACTATTTGGCATAAACCAAATTGCAGAAAAGTCATGTCAGAGTAAAAGAGAGAAATCTGGTCTTCGCAGCCAAGCTTGAGCCAGCAAAACCAGTAAACACTGAAAACCTTATAAAGAGCAAGGGTGGGTGAAGGGGTCAGCTTTAACTTTCTGTTGTAAATTGGGAGATGTCTAATAGTAGTGCCGGTGACTCACACCACTGAAAACACGGGAAGAGATGCGGTGCATTAGATACCTTGCCAGAGACCATTACTTTAGGGGGTAGAAAGCTGAGATGGACAAGGAAAGCATGTTATGTAAAAGCCATTATTTCCATTAATGGGCTTGCACAACCATAGATTTTTGATTTCAGGAGTCATTGTTCTTGTAAATATTCATCTGGCTTTAAATGTAGCCAAACATACCCTGCTTCTGTGATTTCCCAATCTGTATCCAGTCATAAGGACTTCAGCAAAACCTGTCTCTGAATAGAGATAGTGAAGAGATGATTGAATTTCTACTACATTGAATCTACTTAAAACACTTTACTGTATCTTAAGATGCTGGCCTCTGCAACGAGTGGATAGGATTGTACAAAGCTGAACTCCCAGGCTTTTTCAATCACATCCATCTTCTTGTACATCAGATTATTTCTGCCAAGCTGGCTATATTTTTTCCAAGCAAACCCTAACTATCAGGGATGTCTAACACACTGTTCCTTTACCATCAGTTTTGTTTTCAAACATACAATGGTTTGGCATGACTCCAGTCACCACCAGGTGATTTTTGGCCCTTGCCCTTTTTATTATCTGGTATCTCTTAGGGAACTACAGATGAAACCAATAGAAAAGGCGAGAAAAAGAAAAGGCAGGAAAAAAATAAAGACCTCCTCCTTTGCTTTCCTGGTAATGTGACATCTTGCCCCCTTGCACTGTATATTTCTGCCCAGCTGATGCTTTGTCCTAGTGGAATCGTGGTTCTGGTATTAGCTCCAAATGGTAGGCAGGCATTTTCATTAAAAACAATTACTATTTCCAAACAGGAGCTGGTTCCTCAGTTCCAGCCATTCTTGCTGTAAAACGTTCAGCTGAGAGGAGCAGATTGTTCCTGCTGAAAATGAATGGAATCTGGCAGGAAAACCTCATGTTTTTCCAATCCTAGTTTTTTACAAAGAAAACACTGGGATCTTGTTGAAAAATCACAATTGTTTTGGTGTGCACATAATTTTTCTCAGTTGAACTGTTTCCAGCTACAGGAGACAAGTTTTGTGCATACATATATGCAAGTGTGTGTGAATACATATGCATATATCTGCACAAGCACACAAGATTTTGTATCTAATTGCTATGTAAAAAATATTAATAAGTCAAGGAAGAGTAAACTTTTTTTTATTGTTAAAAAGCATTTATGCAAATTGATTTTTTAAAACAGCTTCCACATTATGAACCTTCAAAAGAAAGTCAATGAGTAAAATACAATATCATAGTAACTTCTAGCCTCTCCTTTAGTACTAGGAGAAGAAAGAGGCCAAGGTGACTGAACTGTTTATCCCTTGGTTGTTCTCAGTAACTTAAAAACGTTGTCAGACTGAATTATTCTGATGAAAATATCAAAGGAAAGAAAACAGAGGAGACTATTACATTCACAAAAGGAACAAGCTGCAGACGTCCCCATATTGATCACCTGTGTGGATGCTGCCATTTGGTAATAAGTGATTTTGTTTACCTCAGACAGAAATAGATAATAGGTCAGGCTGACCTTGTGTCCATGTGAGGGTGGGAACCCCTCTTTCAGGTAGCTGCTTTTTCCCTTTCATGTGAAGCAGTCACGTCAGACAGGTTGGATGCTGCTGTGCATTGTGCCTGCAGCTCCGTGAGAGTTTAAGGGCATTCCCCAGGCAAAGTTCAGCCCACCATAATAGCAACCTTCAAATCAGGTTCTGACCCTCTGCACCAACAAACAGGCAGGGTCCTGACACTTCAGCTGTGGCATCTCCAGCCACAACCTTCAACACAATTCAGCTGCCTTCATCCGCACCTGACAACCAAAATTGCCCAGAACTGGGCAATAAAACTTTCTCTACCAAAAATGTGCAACAACCTAGTACAGCAGCATGGAATAGCCCGAGAGCTGATCACTTCAAGGATGTGCTGCCAAGCCCTCTGATGCACTTAGATCACAGCTGCAAATATAACCAGTCATACAAAACACTCTTGAATTTTCTGAGGCTGAGAAGCTGAGTCCCTGGTGGAGCCAGCTGTAAATCACCCATTTTCACTAATATTTTGGGTCACCCTTTGACCCAACACCAATAAATCACAAAGGAGATTATAATGGAAAGGATGGCAGCATTACAGTAATTGCTCATTTTAAAAGCAATCACCTGACAGAATAAGGAAAAATTAGAAGTATTTATATTTTCTGTTATTGCTCAGCTAGTAAAATTTCTTGTCTTCCTTCCAGTTGTTCTCACCCCAAATTTCATCATTATAACAATAAAATCAGGTAAGTTTACAGCCAAAAGGAACCTCAAGAGGTTTGCTGGTCCAGCTCCTCACAGCCAGGCAAGATCAACTATCTATACCTTGTCTGATGGATAGCTGCTGAATTTGAACTTTAAAACCTTGACAGAAAACTCCAAAACATCCCATGTGAGTTTGCTGTTTCAATTGTTTGTCCTGGAAATAAGCGTGCAGATCTACCCGCTCATCACAAAAACTACCACAAAATGAAGTGTAGCATTATTTCTGCTCTCCCTGTCAGAGCACACTGCTCCATCTAAGCCTTAGGACCTTCCTGTGTGAACAGGGGTCGGCAGCTTCACGCTGTACAGCTGTAGCACACTCACTCAGCCTCAAGATCCCAGCTGCCTTGCATTGCACAAGGGCCACAGTTTCATTGCTCGAATAGGATACGGCACCTCGCAGTCAGGAGTTGAATGGCACAAAGTACACTGAACAAGTTCACTCTTCTTCTCATAATTTAAAATCAGACACTAAATAAGGTGTCAGCAGGCTTCCCACAAGGATCTACCTGTTAAGTCTTTATTGTTGTGTTTGCTTTGAAGTCAGGAAGAAAAAAAATTCTTGTTTTCCAACTTATAATTCAAAAAATGCCAGAAGAATCTTCTTTCAAACAAACAAGATGCAAAAGAAATGCTGGCACCAAAGTGGTGCAGTCTTGTGAATTATGGAATTATGGAATCATTTTGAAAGTAAATTGTATGCTACATAAATGTTCATGTAAATAAGAATAGATTTCTTCCACGGAGGGGGAGATACAGTTCAGAGATACCAGAACAGTTTATGGTCAGCCATCAGAACTGTTTGCTTAGTAGAAAGGAATGCAGCACATAACAAAAAGAGGGCATTCTAGTGTGGAAGAGCTATATAATAAAAATGAGGGGAAAACTTCCCTTTTTATAAAAACACATCTGAGCCTGTAGTCCTGCAATACATACTGCATATCATTTCTGTCACTTGCATATCTAGAAGCCTGCCTTTGTCAGCCATTTGCACATGTAAGGGATCAGAGCAGCTATTGCTCAAATGAATCATTTTTCTTGAAATAAATTAAAGCTCTGAGCCCTGCTGAAGGAGTCCTTTTATACTGTTCCAGCAATTTTGTTATATTCTGTATTTGTTCTGGTTTTGTCTGATTTATACCATTCTCCAGTGATTGAGCCCAGCAGCATCTATTTTAGAGATAAACAAAACACTGCAGGGGCATTAAAATGGCAGATACCAGACACCAACCCGTCACTCTGGTTCCATACACCAGAGCATTCACCAGCACCTGAGCACAGCTGTGCCCACCCAGGGCCTTGCACTTACCTGTGGAAAACATCTCATTGTAAGTGCTGATTCAGTTTCTATTGTGTGTGTAACCACACGTTTTTCTGTGAGCACTAGTAGGCCTGAGGGTGGCTCTTAAACATAAGTTCAGATAGGCTTTATCGAAAGCTGGGAAGTTTGCTGTTTGAAATGTCATTTTGGAGCACTATCAAAACCAAGCAGACAACAAAAGCTGCATTAAAGTAGAAAAGCCAGATGTGGCTGTTGCAACAGAGCTGTTGTGAGATACCTCCCACCCTCCGAAGGCGCACAGAGCACGCAGCACAAGAACATATTACTGACAACTCATCCCACCAGCAGCCTCAGCCTATGGCAGCAGCTCCGTGGGACCAGCAGAGAAGGAGCACAAGAAAAGCTTTTCCAACACGAATGTTAAGACCCTGAGATCAAAGTTCTCACTCAGCCTTAAGAAAATGATTTGGTTCAGGCGAGCTGTCAAACCCCACACAGCCTTCTATCCTTGTAAGGATCTTCCTTGACAGGAATTAGCTGTGCACATAGCTCTGCTAAGTGGTGGCCTTCAGCTCAGAAGGAGCCACAAGGTGGTGGCACTCTTCTAATGACCTAAACTATGGGCACATGTCCTTTTCCTGACACAGCGTTTAACACTCACAGCCAAATCTGCACCTCCTGGTTTTGCTTTAACCATGGTCTGTGCAGTATATGTGAGCACTCCCCAATTCACTCCAGGTCAAATAGCCCACTGAAGCCAAAATTTCCCGTTGTGCAACCCTAAAACAATTTAAAGAGTGGGGAAGCAGTGACCTCTGAAGATGAGGGTAGTAATATCTTCTATGGGCACCTCTAGGTTCAGAGGAGGATACACTCTCTTTGGCCCTAATAAAGGTGAAAAACCTGAAAATCATTAAATGGAAAACTGAGTTGTTTTCCTGCAAGATACCTCTAATCCTAAACTCAAGTGGAAATCAGATCTCACCAGTCCTGACCCCATTGAAGTCAAAGGCAGTTTTGTCATTGACTTTAACAAAACTAGGATTCACCCTAGGGTAAGGGGCATTGTGTTTTTCAGCAGCCACTCATGTGGAAATTTTGCTTAGATGACTGACTGCCTGGAAGGTAGCAGTGGTAGACCACATAATACCAGAAATGTTTCTGTTAACCCATATACTCCAGCATTTCAAACTGCAGATATTGGAGTACCCTCTTGTCCTCTAAAAAGAGTATGTTTCTATACCCTTGGCTTCTTCCTCCACCTGAAGCTGGTTGTGCACCTGAGGTACCTAACTCATTGTTCGGCAGTGCTACTGGGTCTGACTGTTTATCAGGAAACATCAGGGAGTTTTTATGTTTTCACATTGTAAATAATGTGACAGACCTTGAAAATATAATGTGTCTTTTTATAGCTACTGTATGCATTGTGAATTATAACAACTCCTGAATACAGAGTTGAAAATAGGCTGTTGCATTTCTGCTTCATGTTCACTCAAATTCTGATTTTAAAAAATCCACTTATAATGTATGTTGAGAGTATAGGAGATGGATAAAAATATAATAAGGATTCCAAAAATTAATCCAAAAGCATGCCTAGAAAATTCCTAAACTAATTTCAGGAATTCATCTGGTACCTAGGCTCCAGGCTGAAAAAATCATCTGAGCTCAAAAGAACTAACATACTTATGAAAGGATATTTCAAAATTCCTCTGAGGTGTGAGTCTGAACAAAAGTTCTTATTTCTCATGATTTGACCCCACTCAGCAACAGAAATGCAACCAAAGTCCTTGGCAAGACTGCTTGCTTGAGCATTGGTTTTTCAGTATAGGAAGTCCTGCACTTAGTAACATGCATATGAATTTTACCTGTGCAAATACAACTTGTATTAAAACTGCCTTGAAAATGCACACTGTGTAAAGGTTAAAACCACATTGCAGTACAATAAACCTTCTGCTTAGCTGAGCTGATTTTACCTGCTGTAATTAGAGAAGGCTTCACACAAATAAAAGATAAAAATCAGAAGTGGAAGCAGTGTCAGAAAATTCAGAAAGGTTGGGGAAAAAAAAAAAAAAAAAAAAAAAAAAAAAACCCGCGAGAGAGATCCAAATAGCAGGCTTTGCATCTTGGGCTTCTTTCTAGTTCAGAAGCTTCCATGAAACCTTCCCCAATCTTTTTATAATTTCTTCAGACTAGAAATTAGAGCAGAAGAGAGGGTGCCTCACAAAATTTCCACCATTTCCTGCTTCTCCCTACTGCAGTATCTTCCTTAAAAGTGCTTCTGTGCTTCTACTGTTGGGCCAAGACACAGAATAGGGCCAGGAGGAACCCCGGAACCCCAAATTTCCTAAACACCATTCCTAGAGCACAGGAAGGACCCCTTGGCTCCTTCATGTTCCTGCCCCCTCTAAGAATTTTTCCATCACTATGCATATGAGGGAAGATGCTCTCATACATCCCCCTCCCCACTTACAAACTGCCTCTTTTGGAGGTATATTTTATGCTCACCGTCCCTCTTTAGCTGCCAAAGAGCTTTCCACCTCAGTACTAGTCCCTTACAGAGCAACCACAAAACCCTGCAGTACAACAGAACAGAGCTTCTATGGCTGGGACCACTGCTATTTTCATCAATTCTTCAGCAAACCAGCTGATCATAAAAGCTATTCTTGACTAGGCTGCCTTTGTAACACCAGTCACCAGGAGAACACAGCACCTATGATTGGCTGTGGCCCTCACTAAAAATACACTGCATTCTCACACAACAACAAAAACTCCCACAAGGGCCAATGGACAGCAGACTAAAAACAGTAACCAAAAGCTTTAAATTGCACAAATTACAAAGGTAGAAGAACTGAAAGCAGCATGCCACTAAAAGCCATCTGCCATCTTGGCCCGCCCATGTGTCCCTTCTCCCCAGTAGTGTTTTATATTAGTAATGATGTCTCTGTATTATGTATGACAGAGTCTCTGCTGCTTTGAGCAAGCAGTAATATAGATGCTCCTTCAGTCTGGTGCTTTGCATATACACGCTAGCTGCGGGAGCAGAAGATCTGCCTCCCATGTCTCTCTCTGGATCTGCTTCAGCTGGAAGGCAACATTCACATGCATATATTTACCAAATCACACGTACATGCTGTATTATCAGGACTCCCCTGCGCATTAATAATACACAAAAAATACACAGGAGCAAGCATGGACTCAGCCATGATGTAGATTAGATGAGACAAGAATGGACAACATAGAAATACAGGAAGAAAATCAGCAAATGCTTAGTCTGATTATGGCCGATTTTCAGAATAGAAAACATGGTTTGGGGTTTTTTTATTAATTACTTTTATTAGTAGGTTAATTACTTTACCTGTCATTGAAGCTGTCATTTATAAGATCCTTTGAAGTGAATTCTCAGAGGAGTTTTGAAGGAAGAGAAATATGAAGCCAGCTATTAGAATAGCCTGAAAGAAGCTTCAGAGATGGGTATAGAGACAAGGATGGGGCACAGTAATTCTGTGAGGAGAAATACTCAAGATAATTCTCAATGACCAAGCACAGGTACAAGAAAGATTTTCTCAGGTTAACACACCTGTAAAAGAACAAAAAAGAGAGAGAGAGAGAATTTGTTAGCCCTGGAAATGCAACACAGTGATCTGTAAAAACTGCTTTCATTATCTAAGCTAATTAGCTCAGGTGTTTATATGCAGCCCTGCAAATACAATCCAAGCCAACAGGCTGTACTGAGAAAGGACAGTGACCAGGGACCAGAGAAAAGACCAAAATATTGATCAGAGAAAACAAGCTTGTCAGGAGCAGGTTCGGGTGAAATGATCTACTTTTGCAGGTGACCTCAGAAACCACTGCAGGGAAATGGATTATTGGCAAGTTGGTGGAAAACTTTATTTGCTAATTATACGCGTTCATTTAGTCAGAGCATTTTGCAAAATACTCTGCCTAACCCACTTTCTGGGCTGCTGCACACTGAAAGTATGAGAATCCAAATGGTTTAGCTGGGGTTCAGTGGGTGTTCTCACAAGACACAGAGCTTGCAGGTCTCTGTTACCACTTGACTACAGACATTCATCAGTTGACTTCCAACTTTCTGCTCAAAGAGATCTCCTGCTGCTTCACTAACTTCATCAGCTTTCCCAGCGCACTTGAGGAGACTTCGCCAGACACCTGAGTAACTGTGAGGTTCTGTAAGGAATGTGCCATCACCATGGCACAGCCTTCCTCAGGAGACTGGTTGAAAGCACAGGACATATCCAGGGTGAAGGCAGGGAGGACTGAAGAGGTATGAAGCACAAAAAAAGAGGTGGAAAGATACAAAAGCAAAGGGAGAACCAGACAAGGAAACTGCACATGGAGAAAGAGGGAGGGAGAGGAATTTTCAGAGAAGAAGGAAAACAGAAACCTAAAGCCCAACAGGTAGATCATGTGTAACTGTGGGTAACCAGTGGCTTAGGGAAGAACAAAACCTTCAAATAACAGAGGAAAGAAATAGCATGATAGAAGGGTTGAATCCATGAGGAACCAGAGAGACAAATGAGATGTCCAGGTTCAGAAAGACAACAGCAAAGGATATGTAGTAGATGTATTTTTCTAGCTCCCTGTTTGAGCATTTATCACTTAGAGCACACAAGTGTTGTTCCACAGCTGAGTTGGATATCCCAAGCCAGTGTAATCTGTATTTGAGCACAGGATTTTATATACTAGCAGATATCCTGATTTTCAAAAGTCCTAAACTCCTAATTGTCTCACATTGATCAAAGGCAGCTGCTTCCCTTAAAAGCTGTCCTGCAACAGTAAAAGTTATTTTACTGGATTCATAATTTGGACTCTTCAGGCCCCAGCTCAGAGAATTTCTGGACAAGAACAGCTATTTGGCTAGCATACAGTATGGATGAATCTGTCCTTGGAGTCAAAACTTTTCAGGTATTCTCCCAGACAAGCCTCTCAACTTGTGGTGCCTCATACTTGTGAGATGAGAACATCTAATTCTGTAGTTCCCAGGAATATTGGCAGAGGTATAAAAAGTGCAATGAGATCCTCAGAAGAAAAGATTTATTTTAAGTCCAGAGCATTGACATTTACTTGTTTTTCCCCAATCTGCTGTTTCTTATAATTCCAAATCAAAAAAGGATGGGATGGTGCAGGCAACTGGTGATATCATTGTCACCACAGCGACATCATGGCACAGAGAGCCCCAGCTCGTAAGGCAGGAGGAAGCGCACGAGTTGCTACACCAAGAAGGACTGGCAGCACAATGCACTCTGTGGATGCCAGATTCACTCCTCTCTGAAAGCTGCACTTTCAAATCCAGCATTTGCCTCATGTTTGAGTTTAAGCTGACTGTAATAGGGGAAAAATATATTTTAAAAATATTCTAAGCCTGAGACCTTGTGTTGCTCTTGATTCTTGCAGCACAAGGAGGAAATCAGCAATTTTGCACTGAAATGCCACTGAAGCGTTGGTCTGGTCTGAGCTTTCTCTTGGCATTCGGGCTGTTCCTGTCTTTGTAAAAACTATCAAGGAAGGGTTTGTTTCTTTGTGACAGATTTAATGAAGCTACAGACATCCATTTTAGCCAAAATGATTTCATCTCTTTTTCCTCCAAGGCTGCCCAGCTGAAGAGTTATCATCAGAATGTTTCTCATCACAACAGTCAGTCACTTGTTGGTGACCAGCCTACCATCCACTTCTTCCAGCTCCTCTCCAGACTCACAAACATCAAACAGTTCAGATGTAGATCAAAAAATAGTATAAATAAAAATTAGTAGAGATAATAAAAACTCAAACTACCACTCAGAATTCTGTACATATTTTACTTCACACTGAAGGTATTTAAGAGAGAATCTACAGGCTGCTTCCTGACTTCTGGGGATGTTGATATTCAGGCTCAGGGTTTGGCCTCTTTTTTAGTCAGGATAGCACAACTACAGGACAGAGGAAGAATTGCTTACAGATCCAATTACAGGACTGAAAGCCAGGAAACTATGAATATCAATATTATCACCAGAATTTTTCCTTGTAAATCACTTAATTTCAATGCCTCCTCATTCCTATGTCTGTATGAGGACAGACAGACTTGCCTACTTTTAAATAAGTCTCAGAGTTACTGGCAGGGAATCCTTCAGGCCAAAGTCAGATTTGATTCTTGAGCACTTGTCAGAGGAGAAGAATGTGGAAATTACCAAGATAAGGAAGAACAATTTCAAGTCAAAAGAGGACCGGTTTACTGGCTCTGAAGAAGCTTTGGGGAAGCCCAAACAAGTTCAAGATTGATCTTGTAGGCAGAGAAGTTATTTTCTTACCTGCCTGAGGTATACGTTCTTTACGTAGCACTGGACCCCAGCTGGAATAATTTCCTTTCCATCATTTGGGAGTGCAAAAAAGTTGCATGAAAAATTGCTCATTTGACAGTCAAAACATTCCTTTTGGTGCTGAGAAACATAAGAAACATTTAGTGAAGAAATGCTAAGAAACAGAAATATTTCACTTATTTACATCGGCATGATTGCACAACAGAAAAACTAAATGAGGTTTGATATCATGCAATATTCTCTTGGTCTTTAACCATGGGGTATTAACAAGGAGTTAATGCATGGGCTATGATATTGCAAGCTGTGCAAGCTTAATTTAAGATCAAATATTTGCAGAATAAAACGGAAAAAAAAAAACACAAAGAATATTTTTTTTAAAAAATATGCAAGATTTTCACCATCCATTTTTATCTAGTGAGAGACCAGCCCAAAAAATGTGATAATGTACCTGATATGCTCAGTACAGGATGTCTGAACTTGTAATCAAAATAAGCCAAATGCAGGGGGAATTTTTAGAAATTCTTAACAACATAAAATTATTTGGCAAAATTCATCACTTTTTAAGGGTATGTTACAAAGTGACATTGCTTGATGTAAAGTACAGTTATAAGCAGATATTTGATCAATGTAAAAACATGGATCATCAGTTCACCAACATCAGAGACATCCTGATTTACTTAGATCAGTTGCTCTGCCAAAAGATGTGTCTTCAGGATGATTAGGTCCTGTCTACATGCACGAGGAGCAGCCAACTGCATTTTCATTAAGATCCCTAAATGAAGCAGGAAGATCAGGATGATGATGCTGGAAATTGTGTACAGCTGATTTAAATCCTAGTAGAATTTGCTTAGGAGTGAAAATAACTGTAGAAGCCAAGTTGAAACTAATGGGGAGTTTGTTTCAAAAATTTACTTTTCATCATGTAATGTTACAGTTGCAAAGATACAGTCCAAGAGCGGAATGCCAGTGGGGTGTAAAAATCGCCTTGCACATTTGGAGAGGGATCCATCTCACACCAATGCAATGTAAACAAATCTAAAACACATAACACATGCAGATCTCTTGTTTATTTAAATGAGCTCTATTCCAAACCACAGAGAGATAGTTAATAATTCTGTAAAGACAGCCTAGGGAAGGAACAGAATTAACCCCCAAAACAGGATATACTCATCACTTGGAGAAATGTTTGATGAAAAAATACACTGATTTCTCCAGCAGTGTCGGAAAAAGACACAGGCATTAAAATTAAAAGCAATATCTATGATGAAAAATTATCAAAAAGTAAGAGATTGTGTTCTAGCCCCAGCTGAAGTGTTTAGAAAACAGACAAAACTGCACTTTGTGATACAGGTAATTTCTCCTGAAGAGCACAAGCAGAATGGGAGGTTACAAAATCCCCCCAGAAATACGGAAAGGCTGTCGCTAGTGATGGTGTATTTGCAGTAATCACTACCCTTAAAAGCACAGATGTCCAGAAAAAGCCCAGAACATTCCCAATTTATTGGGGACAACCCCTCCTGTTCTCCAGGCTTTCAGAGGGCCCCCAGTAGCTCATGTCAAGCTCATGTAAAATTATGAAAGAAAGTGAAAAAAAAAAAAATTAAACTGGAAATAACATATGAGTTGAAGAGTCCTTAGAATAAATCAATAAACAAATATTAAGCAGTCACTTGGATTAGAAAATACATATTCAAGAGCTCCAAAACAAATATGTTACTAAGTTACTGATGGAGGCCTGTAACCAAGAGCTAAATTCTGCCTTAGCATCTGAAGAAAGAATAGGCAAAAAATGTGAAACTATTGGTGCATTTCCTAAGGGATCCATAGAAGATTAAGAAAATAAGAGATTAGGAAACCTGACCTCTGCACCAGATAAATTTCTAGAAACCAATACAATGAATAAAATTAGTAAACACAAATAAATTTGAGGTTTTGCGGAAAGATCCAACAGTTTCTGTAAAAAGGAATAATGCTTCACAAATTTTTTGAATTATTCAATGAGCGATGGACTAATACAGTACCGGGTCAAAACAGCATGACCATCTCCACTTGCAGTGAAGCCAACCACTCCCAGAAAAAGAAATTAATGGCAGAAATGAAATTGTACAATTAGTTTTCCCAATGGAAAAAGGGTTCAAGCCTGTTCTTCCCTACGTTCATAAGCAACCTGGGGAAGCAGTACAAGTGAGGTGACAAAGCGTTGCTCAGAGCTGAGGCTAATTGTGAAGAGCTGCTGAAGGACGACGTGAGCTCAGATGAAACTCCGTGGTGGCGAATGGCAGCTAACACATGGCGAAATAGAACACTAGCTATAGGTACACAGTGATCAGCACTGCTCAGGAGAGAGATCTTGGAGTCACTTTGAATAATTATAAAAGGCCAACTCAGTGCTCAGCTGCTGTCAGAAATGCCCAGAGGGGCTTTTAGGAATTGCTAGGAGAGAAAATGAGAGAAAAACTGAATGAAAAAAAGAATCCATCTTGCTGCATAAATCCACAATGCACCTGCATCTTGAATACTTCTAGTCTCTATCTCAGGACACAGAATGCATAGAAATGTTATGAAGAAGGGTGGAATAGCTGACCATAGACACAGGAGAGCTTTTTTGCAGTGAGGAATGAGACTGTAGTTCATCAGAATGGAAAAAAAATACAACACAAGAGAGATGCGATAAAATTTACGAAAATACGAATGGTAGTAAGGTGAGCAGGGAATGATTATGTTAACACAAAGAGTTGGGGGCACTCAATGAAATTATCAGATAGATTTTTATTTTTTCTAATCATTCTTCATGCAACACAAATTCCAGTATTTTCTGTCACGGGGTGTTGTGAAAACCAAAAGTATAAATGGGTCCTAAATGGGATGAGAAAAATTAATGGAGAAATGAATCCATGAAGGACTATCAAATACAATACAGTCAGAAGTTTAGAAAGTTTCTAAAGTCCTGATTGCTGATATCTTGAAGGGTAAATCTTTGGAAGGCCTCTAAATTTTCAGAAGGTGATGCTGTTTTCGCTTTATGTTATGGCTCTTCTTTAAAGCTAACCAGTAAATCTGGGATGTCTCTTATTCTGAACATGTACTCACATAACAGAAATGTTCTCTGTCCTTAAAAATATATCCTGTGTGGGCACAAAAGCTCTAAAAGTCAGGACACTCAGCTCCAATTTGCTGCTGAATCTAAGAAAACACAACTCTGGATTTTTTTCAAGCAAGTGTCATTGCTTGTACTAGGTAATCAGTAATTATGGGACAAGATAAAGGACAGCAAGATGCTGTAAACAGGATGTTTCCTGGGAGTGCCAATAAGATGCATTTAGTTTGGACTTACTTTAAGAAATAAGATAAATAATCAACCCATAGTAATACTTCACACCATCGTACCTGAATTAGCAGGTTTGTAGTTCAGCAGTGTGAATGAAGAAACCAGCTCAAATCAGGACTTGTTGATGGCAAGTGAGCCATGGTTTAGTGCACAAAGCAGGCTCAACTGTGATAAATACATCAAGATTTAAGGACACCACGACATGACTTAGATGCTCCTTCTGTTATGCATGGGAAAACCATGCAAAGCAATTAGCTTTCAGTTCATGGGGCAGGATCTGGGTGTAGCAGCTTCCAGCAGGGACATTTCTACCCACTATCAGCTAACACTGGGCAGGCTTCACTGAGCATTGGGGTTTTCTCTCTGACTACATCTAAGTGAAGGCAGTGCTGCTAAGGATAAGAGCAGGCACCCTTTTCCCAGAGAGGTGCTGGAGCCAAGCTTGAGCGTACCCCAGCCTATAGCACCACAGGTGCTTGCTGACACAGGGCTGCAGGCATGACTTGTCACAATGGGAATGGGAAGAAATCTGGTATTGTGACCTCTCTTACTGCAGCTTGCCATGGCAGTGGGATATCCACAGAAGTCAAAGTCAAACGAGGGCCTGTTTCACTCTTCATTCACAGGTACTAATGCTGCACATCCAGAGGGATGTTCTCTTCACTGCTTCCAGGCAGGATTTTCTGGTTCTGCAGCCAGGAGTAAGACCATCACCATGTTTCAAGCAGAACACAGGTGATGCATGGAGAAATAGGCAACTTCAGAACTGATCTGAAAGGAATCAAAACAGTATAAGATGCCTAGTGACAGATGAGGAAGTAAAAGAAGACGCTTTCTGCTTCTGTTATCTTTCGCCACTTCTTATTAATAATTTCCCATGCACATCACTCCCTTCTTTCCTGCTCAGCGTCTGATATCACTTCTCCCTTACTGACAAGTAGATACTCACCACCTTAGATTCCCCAGGGTAGATTCCAACTAACAATCTGGAGAAAATGGTTTCCAGGCCTGTTAAAAATGCCCTAAGCTGCTTCTCCCTTCCTCATTTTAGTTTGCCTGTGTTGCAAGGCAGCACTTCTATTTCCAAAGAAGGAAATCATTAAAAGCAGTAAACAAATAAATCAGTGGAAGAAAATGGAGAAATCACAATCTTTGTTCCATTTACATTTTCAAGAGAAACTTGAGTTCGCATGGATAAAAGTAATATATTGAGAGAAGTTGCATCTGAGCAATGAACAGAACTTGTATTGTCATGCTGCTTTTCATCCCCTGTCAGCACAGTGTCTCATAAGAGAATAAAAGCACAGCCCCACCTCAAGTCCTGTGTGTGGCTTTGAGTGCCGCAAGGTAAGATGGATGTAAAGGTATTAGAGACCACCCAAAGGGCAGTGAGCACGGTGAAGGATCTAGAGGGGAAGCCACACTTAGCTTGTTCAGCCTGGAGAAGACTGAGGAGAGACCTCATTGCAGTTACAACTTCCTCATGAGGGGAGGAGGAGGGATAGACACTGATCCCTTCTTGGTGGTGCCCAGTGACAGCACCTGAGGGAATGCCCTGAAGTTGTGTCAGGAGAGGTTTAGGATGGATATCAGGATATCAGGAAAAGGCTCTTCCTTCCTGGGCTCACCCAGAGGGTGGTTGGACAGTGGAACAGGCTCCCCAGGGCAGTGGTCACAGCAGCAGCCTGACAGAGATCAAGAGGTGTTTGGACAATGCTCTCAGACCCATGGTGTGACCACTGGGGACAACCTGCGCAGGGCCAGGAGTTGGAATTTGAAGATCCAAGTATGTCCCATCCAACCCAGAATATTCTGTGATCCCAGAGACCCTCTTTCAAACTCTCTCAAATACGGGTGAATGTGAAGTACTTGTACATCTTCCTTCCGCATGAACAAACTTCCTTGTGCATTTAAAAATATTCATGCAAGACAATAATTGAATACACCTGAAGGTTTTGATTGCAATTTCAGAGCATTTTGGAAGTGTACAGCCAAATCACAGGCACAGGAAAGCACAGAACAACTTATAAGAGGCCCGGCTACAGCAGGACAGCAGATAGAGATGGACGAGAGAATACTTCTTACTTCATACGAGAATGGAGTTTCCAAGGGAGCTGCCATTAATATTTTAACTGTAAAACTCTGACCCTTGTATTTTTACACCCTTCAGGGTGAGTACCCCCACAAGATGCATTGAAAAAAATATTTTGCATTTTTGCAAAATAAAAGTAAGGAATTCAGATTTAGAGTGTGACATTTCAAAAGCATATTTCATATCCAGAGAGGTCTGCTCTCATTAGGGAAAAGGACCCCAATTTGCAGGGAAAAGCTCACAAGCCAAGCCAGTCTGCGTGGCAGAGAAAAAGAAAGAGGCCTATTTTCAAGTTCAAAACACCATACAAAAGCAAGGTCATGTTGCCAGCAGTTTTGTTGGGGTTAGGTTACATCCAGTTCCAACAATGCTATACATATCAGACTTTAAAATAATACCTCACTTGATCTTACTCAATAGAAAAGACAAACCACATAAAACAGGTGCTAGACAGCAATGCAGCCTCCTCACAGTTATCTGGTTTACAAACAGTAAACTCTTTAGCCCTATTATTGTTCTCTCATTTGCCACATTCTAGCTCCAAAAGGCACTCTAGTTCTCTAAATTGTTAGCAGCTTTTATAGCCAAAGATAAGTATCCATCACTTTTAATTTTCATCGTTGCATCTGTTTTGTCATTTAGCTGCAGCAGGTTGTATTACAATGATTAATGAGGAAATGGATGCAAACATTTTTATTTTGAATAGCAGCTCTCGGACAAGATCTGGAGAACAGAACTAAGCCATATGATCGTAAAAAAATAAATAAATACACACACACACACAAACCTAAACAAGTGGGTATTGTGCCACACTCTGTGAACATCTCTGAAATGCAAATATCTCTAGAAAGAAAGAAAAACATGTATTTTTCATATTTGCCCATGTGATGATTTGTTTGTCTGTTTTCATTGGGGGGGAAAGGTGTTTAGTTTTACAATTAATTTGTCCCCTTTTATTTCACAAAAATGTCCAGCTCAAGTGTGCCACATCAACAAATGGGTACATTTATCTTTCAGGAAAAAGCCAAACATTGCATTTCTATTCAGAAAAGGTAGCCTATATAAAAAGTACTGCTAATAGCAGAGGCCTTTTGCATGAAAAATAATAATTTTTATTGCTCTCTCTCTCTCTCTGTAAACATAGTTCAGCTCTAATTATATTCAAAAAAAGTATTCTAGTTACCTACAAACCTAGAAATAAAATAATATTTTACAATTCCTGCTGGATGAATTAAAGATTCTGAGTGCTTTTTGCAGAAAGCAAAAAAATCTTTCAGATTAAACCACCTTCAGAACAATCCTTCAATTTGGAATAGTTAACTTTATTTCCTTAATACTGGTATTATATCCACTTAGCTGAAAAATTTTTCCAAGAAAGCAAGAAAATTTATAAAAATACAGCCACATGAAAGAACTATTCCTCTAACAAACAAAATGTGAAAAACACAGATGAAGACTATAATATTAGACTAAGATAAATAATCTAGCTGGAGACCTATTAGATTCTACACTTTCATGTCAATGAAGCATTTGGCCTACCGATGTATTTTTGCCTACTCTGCCAGGCAGGGCTCAGGCTCTGCAGGAGAATACAGCCGTGGATCTCTGCAGGAAGAGAAGACCTTTTTTTCCAAGTAAAATGTTCCCTAACTCTGCAAGGGATGTTGGCAGTAGATCTCAAACTCTGGCCTGTCTTTTTAATACCCCTACAATAGCTCAGTTGGATTGAGACCAGCTGTTGGTGCATTACCATTTGTAAATGCTTAAAGCAACTACTCCTTGTTTTCTTGGCAACATGTACTGTGAAGGGGTGGGGGGGAAAAAGCACTTTCATTCAGACATTAAGAATTGCTTGATGCCAGCTTTGGCTTACACAAGCTATTGTCTGCACAGCTCCTTTCAAGAAGTTTTCACCCAAAAAAAAAAAATAAAAATAAAAAAAAAATCATGTAGAGATAAATTGAGCCCCTAAAATTCTGATTTACACCATCCACTTCATTGGAAATAAAATTTATTTTTTAATACAAGCATTTAAGGTCACAGGTCTTTCTGAGTTTCAATTTCCACAACACCCCCACAAAATCAACCAGATTGTCTTAGGAATGAAAATTATAACTTTCTTACTCACTGCTTAAAAATAACAGTGATTTTTTTTTTTTTCCCTGCTAATATAAGCATTAAAAAAAAAAAGATCTAAAATCAGAGTTTGAGCATATGGAAGCTTGGGTGCAGGGGAAAAAAGAAAACAAAAATTACATTGGCATTATACTTCAGCGTTCGAGAAATACTGAGTCTCAAAATACCAGATTGATAGATTGGGTTGCCACAGTAAAAAGAGCCTAGTCACAGTGGAGAACATACACCAACATTTTTTATGATTATTACTGTTGTTCTTGTTCAGATATAAACAGCTCCAGTGACCTTTCATTGCCTCATCCTTTCCAACCACCCCTACTAGAGCTTGGTGTACTGGAAGTGTCTAAGCATGAATGCGAGCATCTTGGTGGTTGCAGCTGCTAGTACAATAGGATTAATTTGCCATCCACCAACTCTAATGCCCTTCTGTTTCATCTTCTTTCCCCACCAGGGGCAGTGGTGACAGCATCTGTTCCACTGTTATTTTAGTGGCGCCTTTCGTGCTGTTATAGTTAAGGGTCTGTCAGCATTTCCATTACACACATACACACACACACATGCATTTCTTGAGGAAAGGGATGACCCAAATCACCCACCAGAAAAAATAAAACAAAACAACAACAACAAAAAGTCTGAATGCATTGAGGTTGACAATGGTGTGAATGTGTCAGAAGGAAGCATTTTTATACTTGATTTAGTAGTATTATTTGAGAAAAAGAAACAGAGATACAAGAGGCTCTAAGTAACCTATTTTGCATTTAACAACGGCAAATAGTTGATAGTTGATTTGGATTGTTCTATAATCACAGAGAAAGCAAAAATGTTGAAAAGAAGACAAAGAAACAAAACCTAAACAAGGTAATAGTTCCCTACCAACACCCTCTCTTAGGTAATTAATTTAGATGATAGGATACTACTCTTAAAGCAACTCAGACAAGATTCAATGAACAGACCAGCAATTGTGGGTGAGCAACTCAATAAATGGCAGGAACCTCAGATCTCTAAGTTGAGAGTGGGAATCACAGAGTCATAGAATGGTCTGTCTTGGAAGGCACCTCACAGACCACCTCATTCCAACCCTCCTGCCATGGGCAGGGACACCTTCCACACGCCAGGTTGCTCAGGAGCCCCAACCAGCCTGGCCTTGAACACTTACAGGCTCTGGGAAACCTGTTCCAGTTCCTCACCACCCTCACAGCAAAGAACTTCCTCCAGCTATCTAATCTAAACCTACCACCTTTCAGTTTGAATCCATTTCCCCTATATCCTGTCACTACAGGCTCCTGTAAAAAGTCCTTCTCCATCTCTCATATAGGCTCCATCCAGGTGCTAGAAGGCCACAGTTAGGTCACCCCAAAACCTTCTCTTCCCCAGGCTGAACCAACCAAATTCTTTCTGTCCGTGCTTGTAGAGGTGCTCAGCTTGGTTGCCTCCTCCGGACTTGCTCCAACAGATCCATGCTGAGAGCCCCAGAGCTGGGCTCAGTGCTCCAGGTGGAGTCTCACAGAGTGGAGTAAAGGAACTGAATGGGAAGAAAGTCTTTTCCTCAGGCAGTCAAGAACACCAAGAGGTAAAGAACATCTCCCACTGCCAGGATTGGTTTGAGAACCCATAGGTGGGTGTTCCCAGCCTCTCTGATATGTGTGGGATATAAAGGGTAACGTTCTCTGCAGTCTGCAAGACACAGGCTCATCCCACTGGTGCTTTGTGGGAGCTGTTGCCCACGCACACATCTGACTTATGAGCGTTGCTTTCTATCCACAAAAGGAATAGAAAAAAAGCAAGTGCTCGGGCAATTAGAGAACAGGTCAGCTTATTTCAGCAGAGAAAACTCTCTGGAAGATGAAAGGCATGCGGCTAAGCTACTTAGGGCTGCTTCACAGACCCCACAGGTGTTTTCTCTCCTCAAGCTGTGCCAGACTTTCCACGTGAGATTGTAGTGCATTCGCAGGTTTCCACCTAATCCAAGAGAACTTTGAACTAGCAGAACTCATCTGAATTCTCAAAATAAACCCCTTCTTCTTTGGCAAGCTTCACTGCTGCAGGCAGGTACGACTTCTGCAACAGAAGGTAGGAATTATGTTTTTTCCAGAGATCTCTCCTTACAGAGAGAAATTAACAGAAAATTTAGAGGGTCAACACAGGTCTTTCCGAGCACCAGAGTACTCACTATAGGATTGATATAATCTGTAATGCCAGATGTGAGTCTCCCTCTAGTCCTACCAACACCCTACCATTTACAGCACTTTCTGCACATCTCTCCAGCATTTTGAAGTAATAGTGATGATTTGTCTTGCAAAATACACAGACAAAATAGATTTAGAGGTAACTGGGGATTTTCAAACTCACAGCATACTAAGAGGGTAAAAAACAACAGTTAAGCAATTAATTTGGCAGCAAGGCTCTGAAGCCATTCAGATTTCTTTAATCACGATCATGGTAAGCACAGTCTAGTCTCTGTGATTCAAAATGGATTAATAACATGATGTTTCTTTTTCAAGTTACATTATCAAATACCTAGGTGTCCTTTGTCACATCACTTAACTGCTCTGCATTTCAGCATCCTCATCTGTGAAATGGAATAGGTAATTAAACACTCATGAATGCTTTGGGACTCTTTGGTGGAAAGAATTATTATGGTGTCTTATTACTGTGAGACAACATGCAATTGTCTCAGGTCTCTGTAACAGCTGAGCCTAAACAGAAAAGGAAGAAAAATTTAAAAGCTCCACAGAGATCTTCTGCCCTATCCTCTACAAGATGCAACTACTACTTCAGTTTATTTTCCATGCTGAAGAAATTGCTCTGAGGTTGATCATGCTGTGAAAATATTATCATGTTGCAGGACTTTCAAAACTAGTCTGAGAAAGGATAAAAGGAATAACATGTCTCCCAGAAATATTGCATCCATGGATGGTAGGAATTATTTAAGAGATGACTGAAAAGAGGAAACCCAAAAGAAGAGCGCACAATATAAAGCCCTCCCCTCAGGAAAAAAAAAAAAAAAAAAAAAAAAAAACACTAAAAGCATCAGAAACCCACTCCCCACCGTACAGACAATTTCCCAAAACCTCACAACAATGAAAAACATTTTATATTGCCCCAAATCATGCCAGCAGAGAGATCTGGGTGGCTACTGCCCACCTCACAGCACTGAAAAAGCAAGCACCCAGAGGGTATCATTCTCCATTATCTCTCAAACCTTTGCCACCAGGGTACAGATAGAAGCAACGGAAAAATGAAAAGTGTGTATATTGTAAGCGTTGGTTAAACAACCCCACAGTAATTCTTATTTGCTGGAGGTTTTAGAGAGCAGATGTAGGATTGGCAGGGGCTGGGAGCTGGCTATATTGTTCTAGCACATTTAGAGCCAACGCAGAAAGAACACGGAAAGCTGCATTTTTGTGTGTGTGTGTGTGCATGTGAATGTCTGTGTGTACGTGCATGTGTGTGTGTTTGCCTTTTGCCATCAGCTCATCTAAGGTTCCTTGGATTCACACTGACACATAACCAAAAAAAAAAAAAAAAGCTAGGTTGGTTCTCTTCCAAAAGAAATATGACTTATATCAGCTGCTGCATGAGAGTCTCTCAATTGCCACTACTAAGCTGCCTATTTTGCAGTAGCAAGTGGCCATGTGCTGTAACACACTGATTGCCTGCTTTGGTGGTATCGGTTGCTAGAATAAGGACAAACAAATGGGGAACCAAATATAAAAAGCAGCCAGCAGCACTGAAGAAGCATTACAGCTGCCAGGCAATAACTTAGATAGTTACAGCTGCCATCACCTAGTTCACGCAAGCTTTTTAATATCTTTTGGCAGCGCTCGGTGTCACAGCACAAAAGGAAAGTTGGCACTTCCTAGCATACTTTGTTTGACATAACTGTGGGCAGAACCCAGCTGATACCTTCATCAATGTGTGTGTGTTTACTCTTAAGGTACATTTTAGCAGATCAAAAATTGTTTTTCTCTTTCTGTTGCACACACCACGGTTAAATCATAGGTTGGGAACCACACCAGATAAATGGGAAAGAGCTCACTAAGCTGCAGCACACGACCAGTCCCAGCAGCACCTCAGATAAGGAACACAAAAAACCCTGAAAAAAAAAAAAAAAAAAGAAAAATATAGTACAGCAGGAGGGGCTGTGGAGGGAGGTTTAAAAAAAATAAATATACTGCTTTGCCAAAATGTTCTCCTGCCTCGCCAGTAGCAGCAGCAGCTTCAGAGCCAGGCCAGATTCTCTTCTCCATTTACCGTACTTATAAAAAAACCACAAGCACAAACACATAGACCATCACATACACATAATTAAAGCATCGACATCCCTTACTGTGATTTACAATCCACACCACCAGAAGTACACAGGCGCTCCCAGGATTTCATCAATGTCTCATCTGGTGCTCTTGGCAAACCCAACCTCTTCCTTAGACACAGCGCATGCTGCACCTCGTTCTCTCAGAAATGGGGATGCAGAGCTCTTCCCCTTATGTGAACTAGGGAAGACAAGCACTAAATGTGTCATCTGGGTGATTTGCTGCTGTGGGATTTCATTTTGCAGGAGATTAATAAAAGACTAGCCTGCAGCATTGACTCTTGAGACTGCTTTCTATCATCACGAGCCTTCTATGTGGCCCACGAATTTGGGTCACAATATTGTACAAGGAACTGGACAGCCTCTGCATAATGATATTATTTTACAGCCCTTAAAAACAAATATACAGAGGGAGAAGACTCTGCCCCCAGGAGCTTCCATTGGCCATGAACAAAACAAGCCCATAAGCCTCTACCTGAAATCAGCCCAGGGTTCTAATAATGTATTTATTCATCCCATTAAATAAATGCACTTATATTTTAGGCCTCTGGCACTTGAACAGAGTCAAAAAGCCACAGTATTGAAACAAGGAGTTTTACAAGAATTTTCAGGTGTAACACCAACATGAATAGTAGCAATTAAGCTGTCAGGAAGAAAAAAAGGGGAGAGCAAATATCAATATCTCCACTTGAAAATCAGGAAACTGAGGCACGTGGATGTGAGATGGTTGGTCCAAGCCTGACCTAGACAAGAGGGACAGAAGGTTGGTCATCCTGAGTTCGCATTCAACACCTCAACCCCATCAGCCAATTGCACCCCTGAAGAACAGTGTGAAGTGGGCTTTCCTTCAGGAAGAAGCGGAGTCCTGTCCCAATCTGTCTGCAGCTCCATGGAAGCTAAGGGCTTTTGCTGAATCCAACCCCAGAAACACCAAATGCACATTAAGGGAGTGCTTGGATGTTTTCCTAAGACAGAGTATATATAGTGGACATTTTTTGGGTAAGCCAGATATTGACAATAAAATGTAAAGGCATGACAGGAATCGCACCAATCTAAATTATTTATTTGAAGCTGATCTAAGAGCAAGATGTTTCAATGGCAACATACAGAAAAAGTGAACTGACTGTGGCTAGGAATGGACAAAATGCATATGGTGGCCCACGGAAAGGACAAATTTTTCATTGGGACCCCAGGTGATCCTTTTGTGGTAGCAGAAAAGGAAAGCGGATCCATAAAACATGCACATGTCTCCCCCAGAATGGTCCAGGCTATGAATATATTTTGGAAGCTCCTAATACGCTGCGTAAAGAAACAATCATTCATGTACACGCACATGAAAGGACAGTCCCAGATTTACAGCCACCCACCAAGGTAGAACAGGTGGCTGTAATGCAGTAAAAATGTATTGCAAGGAACTTGTCATGAATTTTAAAAACAAAGACGCCTACAGACATAATAAAATTGATGTGACATTCAGTTAAAGCTAAAGCTTTCACCTATCTTAATAAAATGACAATGCAGGAGAATTCAAGGAAAGGGAGCACTCCCATCAGCCTTCACAGAACAAAGTGTTTCATTCCGTTTGTGCAAATAATGTCACTGATCTCATCAACGGCATGGCTAGGCATGGGTAGGAAATCAGGACCAAAGATGCCCAACAAAATCACCCCAGACAATCGCTGCAGAAAAGAAATGCCTCAAGGTCCTGGCAAAAGGCAGGAAAGCTAAGTCCTTTCCTTCCTCTACCACAGGATATTGCATCTTCTTTTCCTTGATTATTTTAAACATTTCTGGGGAGCTAATTCCAACTGTTAGCCAAGAATTGCTTCCTCTTTTCCTTGATTGTGTTTTCAGTGGCAGCATATGAATTTGGAAATAAGAGACATCCAAGTCACTTCTCAATAGCTTGGGCACAAGAAACTGACAGATTCCCCTGAGAACCCCAAAAACTAAAGTGGAAAAAGAAAGAAAACCTGATTTAAATTTTGCAGGCAAGGTATATCCATCTCTATTAAGATGCAGATCAACAAGTTAGCCAGTCTGATAGCAGGTTACTATATCTTTTAACTGGGGGGAAAAACAGTCAGGTGCCATGGGACAGAGAACAGAAAGAGACTGGGATAAAGAATAAGGCAAGGGTAACCAATTATGACAAACTGGTTTCCTTGGTAACTATATTTATAACTCTAATGATGTTGCTTTTCTTTTAGTAATGAACAGAAAGGTTTGGTACAAAGTTATATAATTCAGGCATACAAGCCAGCATCTGTTCCATTGGTAAAGCTGAATCCATGCCTTAACACAAGACAGTGAACATCAAAAGACTTGTAAATGCTTTTAAACAGCTTCCAAAGGTTTATAAACTTTCTCCTAAGGACAGGTGAGATCATAGTGCTGAATTTCTACCCCCACATCTGGGCCTGGCTGTACGTAATTACCTCATGATCTTCGTGCCTGGAATAACACTCCAGCTTGAGAGACAGTGGGCACAGGGGCAAAGGAGAGAAATAGGGAAAAAAAAAAAAATAAGAGAGAGAAAACCTTGGAAATTATATTTGAGTTGTTGAGCAGTAAAGTGCATGTGACCTTTACCAAATGTTGCCATATTTGTACATGGCATCCTGACTGCTTCCAAATATTATGTTGGTAAACAGCCCCTTCATTTAGAAAAAGTACTTGAATTTCCACTACTATCATTTGAAAATGAGGTCTACTGATATGTCTCGCTTCCATTTCAACCATTTTGAGAAGTCCACTGAAATTCCAGTATAAATTATACCTGTTCTATTAAGGGTCCCCACAAGGAGTCACTTTAAAGAAGTAACTGGGGGCAGCACCTAAATGAAGGGTGTGGGCACCCTGTTGTTACGAATCTGTGAACCTGATAGCAGGTCAGGTACAGGAACTGGTGTCCTCCCTCCACGTGTTCCCAGCTTCTCCCACAGTGATTTCCAAGGTTGGAGGACAAATATAGATGATGCTCAGTTTGCACTTGGAAAGAAATAATCCTCCTGATTGAGCTACATTCTGAGATGGGGGCTGCTTTTTTTCCTGTGTGTGTGGAATGCAAGCCTTCCTTGCCTGACTGAAGCAGGCTTTTCAGTTGGTGCTCAGCACTGACTAATGGAAGCACTACAGCTCTAGCATTATAATGCTCACAAATTTTACCCTCTGCTGTCTCTTTAGGCCATTGCCCCAAAGGCTTTCATGTTCCTAAAGCTGTCATTTAAAACATTTGTGAATCAGGATGTGTGGACAATAGAAGAAGCTGGTAGAGCCAGGGAGTGCAGATGTGAAATAATTTAATCAACAGCAATTTTTCCATTTACTTCAATGGGCTTTGGATCACCCGCCTCATGAGTGGAACATGTATTGAGGAGGAAGCAACCCGAGCCAGATAAAGAGCCAAGATACCAAAGTAACAGAGTTCCACCAAACAAGAGAGTCCACAGCAGCTGCAGCTTGAGATGTATGATGTAAACACAGATCTAGACTCAGCTAGCAGACTGGGAAAAGGACTGAAGGGAAAAGAGAAAATAAGCAAGGATTTAGCCATCAAAGAGCAGAGCTGTATGAGTTGCTACTAAAAATTTTTTTGTGGTAGGAAACGTTACATAAAGTATGAGCAATATTCAAAGAGCTTTACAGAATTTATCTGACAAGGAAATGAAGGCACAAAGAACCAAAGTGAAATCCTCAGAATACAGATTTTTTTGCCAAATCAGAAAAAAAAAAAAAAAAAAAAAGAGCCTGAAGCTTTTTATTCCCAATATGACATAAGTATCAGGCTATGATACTCATTGTAATAGTTATATCACACTGTGGTGCTGAGATCATTGTGTGCTAGTTGACAATGCTTGCCCTAATTGGTGCCATTAAGTAATAAAATAATAATTGTACCTCAGATCATTGGCACTTCAGAAATGGCCATTTCCAAGCACAAACGGTGGTGTGTCCCTCTGCACAGTTCAGTGCTGAAATGGTTAATACCATGTATTATGTGTCAGTAATGAAAACTAGCACTCAAGCAAGGAAATTCAAAGCTAAGGCTGACACATCATCGTTAACGCAGCCCTTTGTGCTTAGCTACCACAGGAGTCTTGGAGCAGCACATGGTGTTGTACCCCACACAATATGTGCTACTACAATACCGCATTCACAACACAATGAATTGAGGTCAAGTGAGTGACCTTAAAAAGAGCTTTCTTTTATTTCTTTAAAGAAGCACCCCATGATATGTAGGAGCCCATTAAACAAAGCTGCAAGAAGATACAGTAAACTTTAATTAGCAGTGAAGGCAATAACCTCACTTTATACTTCATAATTTCTCCCACCATGTTTTATTACATGGAACAGTCATTTTAGTACCTTTGTACCTAAGGCAGCATCCATGTGGTGTGGAAAGGGATGTGTTGTTGGATATTTATTGTAATGGGGCTTCATGTGGTTGGAGGTCAAAGTGTAGGACTTTCATTTGTACATCACTGCTCTACTATCTGCTCATGTCTCTGGGTAACCTGATGTTCAAACCTTTTGTAAGGCAATTGCTGAGGAGGTTGTTCTTATTGTTACGAGAACTTGGAGAAAGGATGCTGGGCCCTGGCTTCGGCACGAGCCCACTGTGTGACATAGGGGACTCTGCCAAAATCTTTTCTCACACTGATCTCAGAATCTTCCATTTTTAGGGGACTCAGGTGCAGCTCCTAGGGTCTGGTCTCAGAAAGCCTGGCAATCAGTAGTTCCTATTGGCTTCTCAGGATCATTCAGAACCAAGTTTGGAAAAAAATCACAAATTCCTCTCCTCACAAATTACCTACAATTTTGAAATGTTGCCTTTTTCCTCTCTGCCTGTCAAAACATCCCACATCAAGCTGTAATTATATTTTCCTAGCAGCTTGCAGTCTGACAGGGATACTGTTAAACTTTCCTTTGTCCTTCTTATGTTAACAATTTATCTGATAATGGGGCAAAATAATGGAACTCCTTGGGGAGATAAGGACACTGAGCAGTTTACTGGTAGAAAACTCAGTGCTTCTGGACCAAACGCACAACAGTGCTTGGAAAGCTATAACCCACCTGCAGGGCAAAGATATAAGCCTCAGAACACCCAGAAGTCTTTTGGCACATTAATCAATTGCATCAATTTTGCCCAGTTTGCACAACTTTGTTTCTATGCATGGCTAGAAAATGCTGTCTTGAAAAGGCCCAGTCACTCAATGGGAATCAAGTACACTCGCCCCAGCAAGCATCCACACACTTCCATCTACCTCAGAAGAAGCCTGGTGTTATAGGTACTTTTGGAACATCTGCTGGAAGGGCCTTCCATACAAAACCATCTCCATAGACCTCTCCATTTCCTATACAGCAGGGCTACAGGAGGGAAGGCACATCTTGCAGTAACGCCAGCGCTGGATTCCTATTACATGTTTCACAGTCTTTGACACACAACCTTCTTCTCCTAAGTTCTTGCGCTGACTAGTGTTACAGAGTCAGGCTATCCTCACATCCCTTTTCTATCCCCATTAATTCTGAATTTTACAACAGGAATTGTTTGAAGAAGAGGAATGAAGTGTCTTCTCCTCTCATCCTGCCTAAGTCCAGCTTGATGTGTAGGATCTAATTATACCAGAGAAGAGACGAAGGAATTAAGGCAGGAGAAAAGGAAAGTGAACTCCGATGTTTTGGATGAATGTACAAACCAGTAAAGTGCCAGACAGATTACTGCTGTTACCGTGTTGGTTCTTGAGAGAGAACTCAAACACAGAGCTAAGCTCGGGTACAGGGTGACAGTGCCAGTTTAGAGTCTGTGCCTGGAGGGCAGCACCTTGCAATGGTCTCTGCCTGGCCAGCTCCAGAACTCATCTAGATGTTATAGCAACCCTGCACACCTACCTTCAGGCTGCCAGTGACACTGTAAGAAAGGTGTTGTGACACTTGCTACCCTGGCACCCAGCGCTGAATCTGCGCAGTGGGGCCAAAAGAGTTGCCAGAACTAGTGCAGAAAATGAAAATGTTCTGGAGGGATAAAATACATCAACCTAAATGTCCCAGAGACTTAGCTGAGACTTAAATATGGGATCAAGATTTTCTTCTTGTAGCTTATTCATTTTTCTTGTATATACAGGTGCAAACAAAATTCTGCTAATAAGGGTGGGACAATCTTCTTTAGTACAATCTTCTTTAACATGCCAGCTCTTTGATGGACTAGATGCTAGTCCACTCAGTGCTTTCTCATGATATAACTAAGTTTTCTTTGGTGCTTTTCACACAACAAAGAAAATAAAACTACTTAAGGACAAGAAGAGTTGGAAGCCATAATACCCAAAAGTTACCAGGAGGCCTAAGAAGCAGGTCTAGGAACTGAACCTGTTGCAATTCACTTGTTTATACAGATTTCAAGCTGAGTGTGCCATTTGACATTCATTTCTGGTTTTAAGAAAAAAATTCCACTTAAACACAAATTGTCAATATTGCTTCTTCCTCAAAACATACACATTTCATCTACTCTGAAGTGAAAGGTCTACCCCTTTCCTTCTGTCTGTCTGAAAATGTTACTGTCTGGAAACAATAACATGCAGTATCAATGTCAAATAACATACCATAATGCCTGATTCTCTCTCCCCACCTTTATCTATGTTGTTTAGTATCCTAATCCAGGAAAATACGATGAAAAAAGACTCATTTGCTAAGGGGGACTAAGAACCTAAAAGGTACACACCATCCTTTATTTGAGTTTGCTGATACTTTTGCCATGGTAGAAGAGAAGAACTAATTCTGGCCAGGTTCATAACAATCAGGTACAACTCCTCTTGTGGGTCTGAGATTTCATTCACAGTAGGTTCAACCTTTAGGACAAGTCTAGAAGACCACAGCCCACATGAAAGACCAGGATATGGATATACTTGTGCACTACCTGCTACCCAAGATCATCTTTCCCAATAGTTTTATCTGCACCAGCTGAATTATCAGAGCTCAAGCAGGGGCACGTGGTTCTACAGGGGAGCATGTCAGGAGCTTCAGCCAGCTAGTAGCTGCCCACACAAACACACACACAGCCTACAGAATATCCAGAGATATGGTGCAGGTGGCTGGGAATGGGACACAGAGGTTTCTGGATTTAGAGGGCTTCTGAAGATTGTTCTAAGCAGGGCTGACCTCTCTGAATCCACTCACAGGTCTGCTCTGGCACAGAAGCTGGAATGATACCTTACAATCACAGGTATCTGCATGCCTTCAAAATAAAATGTTTAGGACAACATTATGATGTGTAAGGAAAGAAGAAAGGCACTTTTAATAATGTGTTCCCCATCACTCCAGTTGGTGTTAGTTAGCACAAAGGGTGCTAACTAACATACCACAAACTGTGATATATCCCCACCAGTGCTGCAGAGAAGAATGTCTCCCAGAGCACTAGAATTAGTTAAATGAAAGGTACAGTTGGCATTCCAAAAAGGGAGCCTTGAGGTTTGAGATGAAAACAGGAAATGTAACCTGTAGATGCTAAATGTCTATATCTCTTTTCATCTAAATATTTCATTTGTAGAACTCCTCAAATCTTTCTGCTGAAATATGTTAAAGGATTAAAAAGAGTACAGAAGGAGAAATTACAGAAATAAATATGATGCTGCTTTTCTCTTTTTCATTCCTCCTGGCAAAGCAGAGCTGAAACCCTCAGTAGTAATAATGGGTGAGATATTAATAGTCTTTTTTTCCTGTTCTGGCAATGGTAGGGCTGGAGTGCTGTTTGGTTCTACCTGACAGGTGCTGCAAGCAGCACCTAGAATAAAACAGGAGAATTTATACAACACAGTCCTTCAAGAGGTGAGGCATCTTCACCTCCCTCTGACTCAGAAAAGCAGCATTCCTGAGCATCTGGAAGGCTACACAACACAATGAGCATGTCAACAGCATGTAGACCTGCCTTGGCAGCAGGAGAGAACAGAGGTGCTGCACGCTCCCAGCAGCACGTCCTCAGTGGATGCTGGGCTGGATGCTCGGATCCAGCACAGCCTTCTCAATTGCCTGCAAAAGTGGCTTTGTTAGAGAACGTTACAGCAGCCTACCCACACAGTGACAAACACACAGGAAACTGACAAAACTTTATGACACAGGAAAGGGCAAAATCTGGAAAATCCAACAGAGAGAAAAGAGGTGTGTTCATATGGAAGCAAAGGAGAAAATGCAGCAGAATTAACACAAGATATGTTAGCACTTCTTTCATAAGTTAGGCAAAAAGGGTAATAACAATTAATGGTAGTTGTATTTATCTGGTTAATTTTTCCCACTTTTTGATAGGCACCACGGTGTCTCACTCAGTGCCACAGGAAAGTCCTATTAAGATAAACTTTTTAAAATCTGCGTTGTGTTCCTAAATCTTTGTTGCAATCCCAGCAGGACGAGTACCCAGAGAGTATTGTCATCTTACTCTACAAAAAAATACAATATTGTAGAACTCTGCAAGAATTCCAAGAACACCAAATTCCGTTATGAAATTATATCATCAATAACTCCCTTTGACACAACAACTTTATTCCTAGAAGTTATCAAAATATACTTGTTTGGATTCTTCCTTGATGCAACACTACCAAACCTGTCTGCAACAAAATATCAGGTGTGATTTTGGCTCCAGGACAGCATTCAAGAATATTTCACTGCATTGAGGCTTAAATGCACCAAGAGGAGAAACGACCAATCAGCTCCAGAAATTCCAGGGATGCCTTCATCTCTTTGTTTTCCCTGTTATTTTGTAGAATTTTATTACGTATGAGTTACAAATGTGGGAAAACGTTAAAGTTGAGCCAACTACAAAATAAGCTAATATCTTGTGTTTTCTAAAAAATGCAAGCCTAATTAGAGTTTAGGTAATTAAAGCTTTCACAGTTATAAAAAATACAATACATTCATTTATGCAAATCTGCCACTGAGTTGATTTCAGTAAAATACCATGTAATGCGCATAACGTCAGAATTTTGCTTACAATTGAAACGTCTGCAAAGCAAGTTCTCTTCCTAAATTTCAGGCACATGAACTGTAATTCTCTTGCATTATGGATTTAAAACTCAGATTGCTTTGTCTTCATTTAAAAATGATTAGCAGTTTACATCGGATTTATGTGCTGGCATAGCCTTTGTATCATTGAACAACTACAAGCTGATTTACAAAAGCCCAGATACACGATGCGTATATCTATGTAACTACAAAGTAATATGTGATGGCAGGCATAACCAGCAGACATAATTTATAATTAAGTGATTAGCAATATAAGCCACTATTATTAATTAATGTGTAATGCTGACATTGTGCTTGAGGCTGTATAAACTACAAGTGTAAGGCAATCTCTGCCTTGGAGGGGCAAGAGGCTAAAATGACAGGCAACATCTCTGGGTCCCACAGCTTCTGGAGAGCTGGGAGAAGGCAGGACCCAGCAGGAGTCCTGAAGCCAGTTCAGCACAGCTGGAGTGGCTCAGCCGGACACAGGCCACTGCAGGCTGCCACAGCCACCAACACCTCTGAAATTACAGCAGTGGCAACAACTTTTCTCTAGTCTGAAAGCAATCAAGAGCAACACCAAAGGCATAAAGGGCCCCCTGCCTTTATAACCCTGGAAAAAATGCAGTAAAAATACAGAGAAAGGCAGGCCTGGTGTCTTTGCCTCTTGCTTGCTGGGGAACAAGTGGGGAGAAGTCTCTCTGGGAGCTGCACTAATGACTTTTTTCTCCACTCTCTTACTCCACAGAGATGAGATTAATTCTTGAAAGCAAAAACCTGCTTCCTAAAAGGTCAAGAAAGATTCACAGCATACAAGATCCCCCCAAAACCACAACAACCCATTCTCATTAAAAAGCACCTAATGCACATCTGCACAGAAAAATAGAAGTGAGGAAGATGGTTCAGAAACACAGTCTGAAAAGTGAGATGACACAACCAGAGAAGTTAATCAGGATATGTAGGAGCACAAGATCAGTCACCAAATATCTGAGGGAAACATGATTTTCCAGTTAGGGCACATATTTGGGTTTGATCCTTTCTTTCAATTTAGATTGAGGTTTTAGCAGAAGCAGCACACAAGAGAGCTATTTCTTGTTCACCACACTCACAATATCGCTCTGGAAGTAGTCATATTTCTTTGAATTCAGAAGGCCAAAAGGCAAGAAACTTCTTGCCACAAATCAGTAGAGCTCTGACAATGGTAAACACCCAAGAAGGAATAAATATCCCTTTCCATATAAAGAAGGGTTGGGAGAGATTTTAATACCTGTCCTATGGATTATGCAGGTGAAGTTTGCAGTAACTAAAATTGGGGTCAACATTTTTGGGGGGTAATTAGCCTTTGAAAAATAGGTCTAACAGATACTGTCATTAGTTTTGAAAGTCCTCTGTTTCTTTCATTCTCAGCAATCCAAATGGGAAAAAATCCAACCTGGACATGCCCTTCATCATTATTTACATAGAGCCTTACCTGCTCTTTTGTTGATAAATCAAAAAGCTGTATTTGCAGCAAAATAACGAAAATATACAGCTGCACGGGCAGATTGCGAAAAGCCAAGCAACCAGACAATTATTTACTGTGCCACTACAAGACGGGCACTAACTTTCTTCACATCAACAAGTTTTAAAACTGTCACGCAGCTTTTAATTGCCATTAATAAGGTAGAGATAAAGCCCTCTGGGTCTTAATCCCATCATCATGGTGTCGCAAGTTAATGATATGTTAGCCAGTGCTTTGTATCACCAGCTTACAGAAGGGTCGGGGGAACATTTCATCCTAGGCCATCAAGACTGTATTCCATGGGTAACCTCTAACCTGTTGGGGCTGTCAATCAATGAGCACTATGCATGAACACCCTGCTCCTGGTAAATCTCCTTTCACACCTTAGAGTTTTGTCAGTCATCATCCATTATTAACAGTTCTTTCAGTTGCTACACCTAGACTTCAGTTGCCAGATCTTTTTAGGATAGCAGAGGGTGATGGGCTATTGATCTTATCTCAGAGAATTAGGGATCTACTCATGGTTTGGGCTAGCTGATGGCACTGTGAAAGGCAGAAGATTGTTTGGCTTGCTTTGAAGGACCTCAGAAGGTTACAAGAACACAAGAACTGTGAGAAACCTGTAAAATATTGAAGGGGCTATCAAGGAAACAGCTTCAGATGAATTTAGCTAAGAGATGAACTGGGATCATAAAAGTCAGGTCATGGAAAGTAGCTGGGCCCCAGTAATGAGCAGGACCTCTAAAAGGTATTGTCACACAGATAATAGAGATCTGCATCCAATCTACCACAAGATTCATTGGCACTTTGATCAGATCTATGTCTCCTGTATAGATAAGGGCAAACAAAGAATCCAAAGGAAAGGCCATTTTCTCTAGCTTGCTATTGAAGTCTTTTCACAGAAAAAAAATACTCTGGAGACCAGGGGCTCCGTTGAATAGTTTTACATAGGAAATAGAACTGGAAGAGTCCTCCCAGGTCATCCCCTGCTACGTCTGACACATCGTATCTCATTGATATCACAACATCACAATCTCATTGATAAATTTCTCAAGTTTTTTCTTGAAACCAGGTAGTTTTCTTGCCCCTGTGACTCCTATTAGAAAGCTGCTCCAAAACTTCACATTATTAAAACCTTCATCCCTTTTCCAAAAAACATTCATTCAGTTGGCCCTTATCAATTGTTCCTATGGCATTCAATACACCCTTCATTTAACCAGTTCTCTCTCACCACTTACCCTGATAATATATTTATAGGGAGAAATATACCTCTACTCAGTTTTTACTTTTGTTAAACTAAAGACACAGTCTATTATCCCCATTTCCTTTCTAATTTAATTTCCTTTCTTCTGGAGTCTGTCTTTTTTTGGATGTCCCCAGTGCCTTGTACAAAAGTAGTCAGGAATCCCACATGTTTCCTGGATATGCTTCCCCTGATGCAACATCCAGGAGAACATCTCAGGGAATACTTCCCTTCCCTGCTGTTGCAGAGCCCGAGCATTTGTCAGTCATTGGGAGATTCAGCAAAACACTTCTCTCTTACTTCCAGCTGATGAGCCTCCTGCTCAGAGCAAAGAAACATCTGCATGACCTTGTGGTTTATTAGTACTTCATTTTATCCGTTTTCCATTTCTCCTGTTGTCAGGGTCAGTCCTTCTCTGAACTGTCAAGGCCTCTCAGCTCTCTGTCTCTTTATAGGCTTTGTATTTGCACAGATTTTCTGCTGTGACTACAAATAAAAATGTTCAGATAGGTCAAAAGACTGATCATTAATAAACTTTGCTAGTTACTGTTCTTGTCCCTTGGCAGTTCTTTTAGCCTAGTTTTCAGCAATCTTTCCTTTGCCATTTCTTTACATTTATTGTGCCATATCTTCTCCAGCCCAAAATGTTTTCTTCCATATACCACTGCATTAAATATTTTAGAAAAACCTTGATGAACTAGAGCTACTTTTTTCCCTTGATCACAAACTCAGGGAAATCTATCATAGCAATGTAGCATAATTTATCTTTGGTAGGTATCTACTGCTATAGCATTCCTTAATTCATCTTTCTTCCAACAGATCTACACAAAGTTCAGTGTCCATTTATTATAATGCCAAAAAAAAAGGTCAGCTACCCCTAATCTCACTCTGCTAGAAAAAAAGAACTCAAAAACTTAGTGACATTACTTCATGCAAAAAAAGATATAAGAAGCAACTGGCCTTGCAACATGAGCCTTTATGTAAACCCACAACAATAAGATCATTTATAGAGATTGAAAAGATTTGCCATCTCAAAATTATGACACTAATTATCTGGAATCAAAATAAGTTGAAATGCCCCACTAGCCTTTGATATGTTTTGAAGTTTATGGAAGGAAGTATCATTGGTCACTGTTGCTGAGCTAAGAAAGCCCCATTTAGTGGCATACAGATACTTGCCCTGGAATGTGCAACAAGAGTATAGCAAAATTTACTGTGTTGTCCTAAATCACCTTTAACTTTGCCTCAGCAAATCTCAGGTGCCAGCCCCTCTCTCAATATGAACTTGTGTTCTGCAGGACAGTAACTTCAAAATTACAAATATGCGCTGGGCCCATGCTGCTATGGGCCTTTTCTGTCTGCTACTCATGATATTAATGGAAGCATAATAATATGGAAAACTGCCTGAAAATTACATTCCTTTGTGAGCTCCACTGTCTCACCAGGTCAATTTAATTACCCAGGCAAGATCAACAAAGAGAGGAAAGAGTCCCATCACTAGACCCGAAACCATGTACCAAGCACATCCTTTGGTCAGGAGAGAGGATGACTTTGATTAAAACAGGGCAGAGAGACTTACAGTGGGACTCTGGATGTCCTTCATGACATTGAGTAAGTAATCTGAGTGCTTTGTTCCTCAGTTTCCCCACCTGTAAAGTCTCCATCATGATAGTACACACATAAACAGACTCATTCTGAGACTTTTAGATCCTTAGGTAAGAGTTGTCAGAAACTATCATTGACTCAGTAAGTATGCTAAGAAGCAACAATTCTGATCTTCAACTGAGGCGATAAGGCTGCCCCTCATACAAAGCGCTCAGCACAGTAGTTCTTAAGGGTTTAAAGAGCCTGAGTTACAGCCTTGTTGAGGTAGTCACAGCCTTGAAAAAACAACAGCAATGCGCACAAAATAGTAAGTGTTGACACGCTTGTCACTGGAAGCCAGTAGATTTAGGTGAACATGAAGGTGACAGCAGACAGATACTCCAAGCTCTGACAGAACTAAATGGTAGGAAAAGTTTTAGTAAAGATCTGGAGTTTGCCTACAGGCCCAACACTATGAAATGCAGGGCATCGTTTCTGTGGCAGCCATTCACCTAACCCTCAGTACTGATCTGATCAAAGCTACCTGAACAGTCTAAAACATTATCCTTACAGCTATACAATTTCTTTATTAAACTTCTCAGACCTGAACTAGTATGAAACCCAAGAGAAGTCACTGAAAGTTCAGCATGTAACCTGCAGAATTGTGCAATAGTTTTGACTGTCTTCCTGCTAGGTGTGCATAATTCCTGTTGTCCAGTCTTTTCTAGAGAAAAAGGACAAGAGGAAAGTTCACTGTTTCCTCAACAATTTACAAGAAAATCTGAATCAAAAAATGAAGTTTTGTCATTTGCATGGCAAAGAGAGCAAGGAAAGAGAGGAAGTATTGTTAGGTATTGGTAATGTAAAAACATAAGTATGCTGTTATTTATGTAATTAGTTATTGCTTTCATTATGGGTGCAGTCTTAATGGTTATAGTATTTATGTATAATTACCTTAATATTCACTGAAATTTCCAAGTAGCTCCCTAATTAACTGTCTCAAATATATAATTACATTGCATCTTTACGCAAGACTTGCCTAATTAATGTAGTTACACCACTTCTTTGTGAATGTGCATTATTAAATGCTCTTCGCATCATTCTTCTGACTTCTTGTAATTCACTCTTTACAAAAATTAAGACCCTGAATTAGAAACCTTCATGGGCAACCAGCTCCAAAAGCAAGCGCCAGATGATCTTTTCTTAACAAAAAAGCAAATCTTACTAAGCCTCATTACCACTCCTTTTAACAAAAGCTTTCCATCTGGATTTGAAAGAAATCCCAGGTACCATTGTCTTTTAAGAGGGCATAGAAAACATGTTATACATACATTTAAAGAGAAGAAGACTTTGCTGCCATCAAGGGTCCAAACTTCTGGACTTCCTAACTCATCCAACAGGCCCATCTAGCAAAGGGATCTGGTGACTCTTTGATAGAACCCCAATCACTTGACTGTGTCAGGTTGCATTTTCAAAACACAAAAAATTATCAAGAGATTTTGGGAGATTGTCATTATTCTCCAAAACTGTGTGTGACATGGTTTAAATCAAGAACTTTGAAATCCTTTTTCCCAAGTGTTCCTCTGCGCTTGGCACACTGCAAGCCACTCTGAATTGCCTTGCATGCCACAAGTTACCAGTGTCGCACAGCTTGGGGGCTCTTCTCTTGAATTCAGCTCCCAGCTCCATGGGCAAAGGACTGAATGCTACCATCGTCCAACAATGCATGTGAAGGGAAAGTTTCTGTTGTGAAGAATTTAATTGCATTTTTAGACTGAATTCCTCTGACCCTCTGCATCCTGGACAGCCCAAGTAGTGACCAGAGAAGAAGATTAAGAAGAAATTCTGGGACCTTTTCCTGTGGCAAGATTTTTCTCAGGGGTCATTTATGCCCATATTCATTTGAGGCCATTACCAAGCTACTGAAGTGGCAGAGAGGTTAGGCCAGACATGGTTTCTCTAACCAGGAGCAGATGCACTGGGAAGTAGCAGGGCCATGGGTCGAACTTTGGATACATTGCACGCAGAGAATCTAGTTGGCAATAAGAACATGACAAGCCTTACAACATCCTCCAGTAGCAATGGACTCAACCTTGTTCAGCTTGTTCAAAGACAGCACATCTTTCACACCCTGGGTCTTTTAAAGAACAATAGGGTATTCACCACATTTTCCATGTATGTACTAGTTAAAGTGTTACTCCAACAGCTGGGATTTGGAGAAAATCTTCCCAAGTGTACTTGGAGTACAAGTACAGAAGTGCTTCAGCAAGTGACATCCACCTGTAAAGTGAGTGAAGTGGGGGAAGAAACGTGCTTCAAGGACATTTACTCAGAAAGCGTTCACTTGCAGAACTGAGGGGAAGGCTGACAGAACTATGACAAAGATAGCTGCTGTCAGTTCCAAATAACCTCGTTTTTACATCAGTTATGCCTTTCCAATGTGAAATTTGACTTGACACATATTCATGGCAATTAAATCTCAGAAGTAATTTGGCAAAACCTCTGGAGCTTAGGACCCAGGCTCGTAAGTACTTACCTTTGCAAGGTTTTCAGCAACGGTCTGTCAAATACGAGAATTACAGGAATGTAAAACTAAGCAGCTCATCCCAGTTCAGCTTCAGGCACAGTCACTACATACTAGCACCGGGACACATATAAACTATGCCATACAGGAAGAGAACCTGACCCTGATAAGCCTACTTGGATATAGATATAACTACTTTGGTAAGGAAAGAGTTGGCATGGCTGAGCTTTACGAGGCAGGCTGATATTTTCAAGTGTAGAAATACATAATTAGCCACCTTAATAGATAATGTGACTTTCAGAAGTTAGAATAAGAGCTGCTGTGGGCAACTTCAAATATCATGCCCTACGCCTGTGTATTTTGGCCATTTAATAAGTACCTCTTGTTTTTCCAGAGAAGTCTATAGTCCTAAACTACCTATATCGAGCAAACCTGTGCCTAAACAAGTTCAAGCACTGAACAAATATTAAATCCATCATTGCCAGCAAATCATTGCTATTTTAAAAGAGCCTTTTGCTTTTCAGAATAGCAGATGCCAACTCATACCCTGAATGGATACAATAATTAAGCCCTTTGCATTGCAGTATTTTAGATAGATGTTTAACGTATCTGTTGAACATGTTTCAGCCAGCGTGTGACAAGCGCACGGAAAATGTGCTATCATTCCAATGTGGGGTTTTTCCACTTGCCTTTTTTTTTTTTTTCAGTTCTGTAGTACACAAAGAGTTACTGAAATAGCCAGCTATACAACATCTGGGAGAAAAAAAACACACACAGGAAAATGAAACAGAAGGGCAAGATTCATGAAAACAGGAAACATTAAGAGGAGAGTGAAAATATGTCAAAACAAAGGAGGTAATAGACTGTCAGAACGAATGAGTTCACCAATCGGCAGAAGTTCCTCAAGAGCCTTCAGAGACCAGCCAGGTGACATCTGCCACTCCTGACACAACAGGACAGCAACCTTTTTAACCTCCATTTTGCACACATACGAAGGATGGTGGTCTGCCTATAGACACGCTCATTCCACACAAAGATCCATTTTCTAAGCCTGTGCCTCTGATAAGAAAGAGTAGCATTTAAAGAGTATTGCTAACAGCAAATTCAGATGCCCAGCATAGGTGTTTAGACCTAGTTAAAGCACCATTTACAACATGCACATCGCAGAGGCCATTTGCTTCCTACTGTGTCCATACCCTTTCCACCAATGTTGGCACAAATAGCCTTTTATTTGCCCGAAGTTTTGCCAGTGCTTCTTGCCTTCCAGGCACACAAGAGCATTAATTTACATCCTTCACCTTCCCTCATATTTCCATTCAGAACAATTTAGTCACTCAGATGCTATCGGTAATACTCTGTGCATTGGGATAGTTTCACAACAGAATAAAAAATGACAAATACCCAAAGTGAGCAGCCCTCACTCAGACTGAGCACTGTTCAGCCAAGCTCAGGCAATGTTTCATTGACAAATACAAGTGTAGAAATCAGGACATGGTGCAACATGAGGAGCTGTGAAAGCAGAGGCCATTCTGCAAGAGATTACACAGACTTTAAAACCTGTCAAAGGAAATCTCCCCCCGCCTTTCTGAGGGGACCCTCGGATAGAGGGAGCCTTTGTAAGACATCATCAGCTCTTGAATCTCTATAACTTTAGACAGAAAAGGAGCCAGGTATCATCTGTACAAAGACAAGTTCCTTGTGTGGATTTTCTCAGTCTTCTTATCACAAAACTATCGAAGAGGATTTCGACTGAGGAGATGAAGTATCTCAATGCTTTGTAACAAACCAATCCCTAGCCTGTGAGAAATGAAGGGTGTGAAGGAAATATTTAAAAAAAAAAAAAAAAAAAACAACACCAAAAAAAAATAGTGTAGCCTCACCCATTGGCTTTCTTTATCACTTGCAACAGATATGTGGGCTCTACCTGTTTCACAGTATTTCCCTCACACACAAAGGCCATTTATATGTGTAACTCCTGTTGACTTTCAAAAGAGAGTAAGCACTTAAATGCATTTGTGTCTTCAAAAATCTCCCCCTAGTGACACAGCAGTAAAATTAAGCCTTAAGGCTTGCAATAAAATGTGTTCACCGGTGCCCTATGAAACACCCCAAATAAAAACCACATTTGATCATGGGAATGAAAGCAGCACATGGAACAGAGCATTACTTTTGCTTTTCCACTATAGCTAGCCCTCTGTCTTCACTGACAGGAAGAGGAAATGATCCTGGCACAGGTTTTGCCCTGCCCAGGACAAGGGGCACAATCATTTGGGCCCCACTTTTCCCCAGGGGCATGATTCTCCTTCCCCTCTTGCATGGAGGTAGGAGTGGGGAAAGCTTGGGACCAAAGCCACAGTGGGCCATAGGCACTGTGGAGAAGGCTGAGGGGCGGACAAGGAGGACAAGATGGACACTGGCAGCTGTGCAACAGAGGTTCTGGCCTAAAAACTTCATCAGCTTCAGTCCCAAAAGTTGCCATCTGAAGGGTATCCCATCTTCATGAACCTGTAACAACACATGACCTCTAAAAAGCCTACAGGACGTAGGATTTTTGGAGTAGCTGCGCCCCCAGGGGCAACACAAGCAGTTGTTAGATGCCAGCCTTGGCAAAAGGTGAGTCTCCAGTTTGTCTCCTTGGAAAATGTGAGCTTGAGCTCCAGTATCACAACACACTGACATTGCCATGGGCGTTTCATTTTCCTTTGAAAAATGTTGAAGACTTTCACAACCTCTAATTTTGGCTTCAAAGGTACCCAAAATCCTGTGCCGTACACTCAAGACGTAAACATGATTGCAGAGTAAAGTATCATTCTGGGGCATCTGTCAGGTGGCAGCAGATGTTGGGCCAAAAGACAAATGACTATAGACCCTGAAGATTCATTGTAATCCAGGACCCTGTCGTATTGCATAAAGACCTGCCCCCCTCTGACCACAGATCCCCACAATTATCCGGCAAACAAGGGATACACAACTTCCCCAGATGAAAGACCAATAGCAGCTGCCAAGGCTGCCCTAGAAATGCGCAGAGAGCAGCACACACTTCAGACCCAGCCATCAGGAGGATATGCGACCCCACTCCAGACCCTGCGAGTGAGCAGTACCGCGGCACAGCACCGTGCTCAGCAGGACACTGGGAAGTGAATCCCTAACCACACACCTCATTTTTACAAAGTTAATGTTAACCATTACCTGAAAGAAAACTCTTCCACAAAGCATTGATCATTCGCAACAACAATGAAATCAAGAAACATACAGGGGGCTGGGGGCGGGGGGGGAAGAAAAAGGAAAAAAAGCCTCTTAATTACATACAGTGCTGCATGACTTCACAGAGAAAATCTTTTCTTTAAGATCTTAAGACCACCCACAAGCATAACACATGGCCTGGAACCTGAAGAGAATATCTGAACAGGGGTCTCAGCATAAGGATGGGAGGGGGGCAGTTTTGCTTGGGCATATGCAAATGTTTTCTTCTGTCGGATCAAATAAAAATTAACTATTTGTTGTGTCTCGTTATCATTTGTCAGAGCTGGGAGCTGTTTGGTAAAACAGGGAGAAATAAACCTTTAAAACCTGTGACACAGGAGGATTATTTGTCTGTGCAAGGCTTTAGTCACGGGTTTTGGTGTTTTATGTATGGAAGTTGTGCGGGAACAGGACAACAAGGTCTTTGTTCAACTTGATCATCTCATCAAACAAGGCTAAAAGAATAAAAGTTGGGATGCAAGACTAAATGGATATGATCTGAATGCATATTTGTGTTACATCTAATACAACTAGCATCATAGATGAACAAGATCAAATAAATGGTAAAACCTGACAAAGAGAAGAATAGATGGTGTGTGGAGCCATCTGTTTTGGAGGACACCCAAATCTGTCTGAATCAGGAAGGCCAAACTACCAGCTATTCTAAGATCCTCCATTCCAAGAGTGGCCTAATACGCAACTACACAATCAGCTTCTCTCACCATCACTTTGGCTGCAACTTTTTTGTGCAATTAAGTAATTTATTCCTTTCTTCATCCTCCTGATTCTAATGAATCCAAGCCACAAACAAGCCCCAGTTGCTCCTATTCAAGGAGTCTGATTGCATCTGGCAGTAATTGCTGAAAATCCTGAAGAGGAAACAGGGAAGGAAAGCATATTGTTTGTGGGGGTAATAGGTGAAGACCTGCCTCTCTTGACCTATAATACATTAGTGTCAGTGAACATTTGGCAGCCTTCAGATGATTAGCAATGAAGATGAATCAAGCAAAAAAAGAGGTAGAAATCTGCCTCATCTGAATCGCCAGAACTGCATAAATTTGCATGTTGATTAGCTGTTCTTTTGTCTGTGTTCCTAATTATTATGACACATTATGTCTTCATCATGCAAGATTCTGATCTGTCTTGTTCAAAATGCATGTAGAAAAAAGTGCCGTTTATTGATTCAACATGTAACTTTAATTTTTATGTTTGCTTTAATTAAATACATATTTGATTGCCTTTGACTGGTGTCTCCGATTTTTTTAACTCTTATTTACTTCATCCTGTTGACAAACAAACAGGTAACCTTTCTTTATTCCCAGATCACTTGGTGATTGAAAACCTCCCCGCCCCCACCCTTGTCTTCACTCACAACAACCTTTGCTTCCTTGTTAGAGCAAGAATTACCAAAAAAACTCCTTGGGTGGTGAAGTGTGATATCTACAGCACTGAGCAAGGACCTTAAAAGCGTTGCAATGAGAAAGAGGTGCACACAGTACAGGGTCAAAGTAATTTTCTTATATCAGAAATTCATTAGCAACAAGCCCAGGAAAGTACATCAGTCTGCAGACTTTTTGATTCTCAGGATTGGTTACAACAGAACAGATCCTGCCCACGTATTTTTCCACTGAGTTTCATAGTAGCCAACTTAAACTCCAAAGCTCCTGAGCCCAGAGAAAATGAAGTCCCCACCATTCCATTGACTCCCCTACCTGGTTCCAATAGTCAGAACATTTCATCTATTTCTGGGAACTGGGAAACTTGAAATTGACATTTCTTCCTTCAAGTTTTGTTCAAGGGGCTATAAGCAGCCAAATCTAATCAAAGCCAAATCAAAAGATAATACGTAATCATTAGTCACTTTGACCCAAAATCAGTTAACAGAACTTTTCCTTTGTTTAAAAAAAAAAAATAGCAAATTATACCATTCCAGCAAAAAAAAAATTATTCACTCAAAATAATTTATTTTATATTTAATCTCTTTCATTTTACTTTTTTTAAAATAAACTGGAAGTAATTTTGAAAATTAAATAACATTTGTAGTTGTGAAATCAAAGTATTTCATTGTAGAACATATTGGAATGTTTAGAAATGCTGAAATGAAACAGGTTTTTGGCCATTTTTTTTACTTTTTTTCCCAAATTGAAACAATTCCCCACAAGCAGCAAAAATTCATTACTCTCTTTGTTTGACAGAAAAACTGCATGTTTTAACCAAGAAATCAGTTTCAGATTAAACATTTGACCCCCTCCTCTGCTGGCTAATATTAGTTTACCTTCATTACATGTGTGCTTATTGTGAGCTCTGACCTGTTTGTAATGGGGCAAACAATACTTTGCTGAAATTTTTGTTTGTTAAATAAAAATAAACATAGTATTGTAATTGAGAAATCTAAATAGCTCACAGACCTTTTCAAATAATTCTTCAGATTCTGGGTCAAATATGAGGATCACCAACATTGACAGGCTTCCTCTAAATATAAACATTAGGTAATTTAAAAAAAAAAAAACCAAATCCACTTCTTGGAGAAAAATAGTGAACAACCTATTAAATTTTCTCCAATGGCAATAGGAAAATGCCAGTCAGTGTACAGATATTAATCAAAGCTGTGCTGATAAAGATGCCTGAAGGTGAAAAACCTGTATATTCAAGCAATTGATTTAGCTGTTATTCTTTACCATCATACCCTTGCCAAACCAAATGAGATTTGAAACAACAGTGCCTGCCATTTTTCACTGTTAATAGCACAGGATTGGCTGCAAGTGTAATCAGTTGCTTGGTACCCACTAATCATCTTGAAACACAGGTAAATGTAAATCCACATTTTTAGGAACATAAACATGTAATTAACATGTAGCTGCAGAAAAACTACTCAGACATAAAGACTTAAAGGTTTTGACAATTATCCATGAGGTAGGAAGGAAAAAGTTGTTGCATATTCAGGCTCTCTGTGTTTATTTTTGTTCAGTGCCAAGTGCATTTAGTCCCAACCTGATGGTACACAGTAACCACCCCTATGGACCTCCATTACAGCACCAACAGCCAGAAGGAACCAAGGAGCCAAAAGAAATCTTACACATAGACACAAATAATCATAGGGAGCTCAAATGAGACGGCTAATGGACTTTCCCTTTTCTGTAATTGTCTTCTTGAGGCACTTTTGCAGCACTGATCCTCACAGAGGCACGACAGCTCTGGGCTTACCCTGCCTCCACAGCAATCAAGCAGAGCCAGAACAGCTCAGTGTACTGCAAGCTTAGGCAAAGTGCAGTGGACAGTGGGCATTCTTTCACATATGGCCAAAGTTACCTTCATTCTAAAATCCTGGAAAGTGCTCTCCCCACTTCGATCAGAGGGAAAAGTGTTTACCTGTGTGTTGACAGAATAGGGCTTCTGGGGGGCAGCAGCTACACCTCAGAACTCATTCTTGTCCTGGATTTAACCCAGCAATGTTGTCTGGCTTCCTCACGCTGCCATCTGGCCAAGACCGTTCCACATCCCAACCCAGAAGGTCCAAGTCTTGAGAGAGAGAAGATGGGGAACACCAACTGGGGAATTACCAAAACGCTGGGAATTGACTGTCGCCTAGCCTTGAGAAAAATCTACCCTGTGGACAACAGTTCTTCCTAACCAATACCCAAGAGGGTTCCCAATTACCAGGAAATTTCCTATGGTTTCCAGCCAAAGGGCAGTTTGAACTAAACCTGCTAAAGGTGAATCTTTTAGATCTGTCAGTCTGGATTGAAGCCAGGACATGCAACTGGAGCTGTTTAAGTGTCATTGATGGATGACACTCTCCTGTCAGTGGAGAGAGGGCAGGCATCCATCCTCATCCTCCTTGACTTCAGCATTAACCATGAGATATTGCTGTCTCACCTGATGTGTGGCAGCAGTCCAGGGTAATGTACTAAAATTATTTTGAATCACTCCTGCTGGTACATATCTCCTGACTTGTGAAGAAGTGTTATCTCCAGCACTACACTCCTCTCTCCTGTGCACTCCTGATCTGTATTCTTTGTGGTGCCTCCCTGTTTCTACACAAAGCTGCTGAGTGATACAGTATGGACTGAATTGCCAGAAATGGGCAGGTGAAATACAGCTCTACCTAAATTTCCCTGTGTATACACACACTGCTACCACAAGCATGGCGGTGAAAGAAAATCAGCTGGTTGAATCTGAACAAGACAGAGGTAAGACAGATGGGAGACAGGAAAGCTTCTCTAAGAGCTTGTCACTTGAGTGCACTATGCTTGGATGGATGGTGTATTTCCCCAAATGATGTGCTGGCTTCATAATCTGGGTGTGTTCTTGGATTTGCTACTTTTCCCATGGCAACCTTGTAAGAAACACTTCTTTTCCATTGGTTAGGAGGCTCTGTGCCACCCTGGCAGGTGATGACCTTGTCTCTGTTATTCATGGCTATGTCACTTCTCCGCTGGACTGTAGTCATTCGAAATACGCAAACACACAGCATTCATGCTTAGAAAATTTCATTTACTGTTGCAATGCATCTCTTCAGTGACAAAGGCATATCAAACCTGGCATTGGGCCTGGCACCAGCTTCCTGTGGAATTCCTAATTGAGTTCATGGTGTTCATTCTTATCATCCTCATCACATCTAGCACTGCATGAAGCTGCAGCAAAGGAAACATTTGACAGATTCGCTCCACCAGCCCTATGAGCTCTCTGCAGAAAGAATCACACACATCTGTCCAGAGCCCTCAGCTTGTAGATTGAACACCTTCAGGGAATGTAAACCCTCACCAAACTTCCCCTCCATTGCATGGCATATTTGACTTGCATATATAATAACATCAGAAACACAGAAACAAGATGCTCCATTACATCCACTTCTCCCTTGGCAGGAAGGTGAGAGAGGGAACCAGTGAGCAACTGATGAATGGTTACAAGGCTCACTGTACGGTGCAGGGAGCTGGCTGCTACAAGCATGACACACATGAGCTCATTCCCCACCAGTACTACTGACCTCAGCCACCAACAACACTTTCATAGGCTTCTCTTCCTGTAAAAGTCTCCTTGCTGTGCTGAGTGATTCCTCCAGAATAACTTTTTCCACAATGCCTGTTGCCCACGAGAGACTCTCTCTGCAGGTATCACCAGTCCCACCAGCCAAGCCACAGCTTGGTGGGCACGGTACAGCTGGCTTGGCATGACCCAGGCACCAGCTGTACTAACCCTCACAGGGAAAGGTGGCCACTCAGGGGGAACCAGTGTGCAGGGCACACACTCAGGAGTCCCTCTTGGACATGTCAAGTCTGGGATTTAGCTCGGATCTGACTGGAAAGAAACCAGAGCTGTCTCACTCACAGTGCATTCACCATTTCTACTTATATTGGAAATACTGTTCCAGTTCAAATAAGGAGTTTGCATTCATTTTATACCTTGCCAGTTCCTTAGGATGGATATTATAATTGTTTAAACTGAGAGTTTATACATTCTTCTCGGCATATTACACATGGGTTTTAAGGATGTTGGCAGGTTATTTGGCCTATAAAATCATGTGTTCTTCCCTAATTCTAACCCAAATAAGGCTTTTTAAAATTGATTTTTCAAGTGCTGCAGTATTTTAAAAGCAGTATTTTAAATCCCATTTTCAAATACTGAGCCATCTCTGAGTCCTGAAATCTGAAAAAATCACAGCAGACAATGATAAGATGGCAGTTATGCTACCAGGAAGCACATGGAAATTATTTCCAGTACAAAAATTTGTAAATATAATGAAGACCTGTATAAGGGAAGGAAGCACTTTGCTTTAAAGCACTTTTCTCTGAAATTCACGCTGATTAAATTATTGTGGCAATAGCCTCTTGTTCTTCTCCACAGCTAACTTACAAGTCACTCATAATATGGTTCTTCCTAAACATGTTGATATCTGGGAAACTGAGCGTTTTATTGCACCAACTTTTTTTGCTGTAAATACTCTTTACCTTTGAGAAAGATTGGCACTTGTTCACTTGTTCCATGCTGAGATCTCTACCAATGTAATGGTCAGTTAGACATATTTATTTTGCCAGTGTATTCAAACTGGTACAGTTCCTAATGTACACCAGAATAGAGTATTTATACAGTACAAATCTACTTGTAAGTGAGAAATCACTACCATAAAACTTCTATCAACTAAATTGCACTCGCACAATGGAGGTTGTTTCAATTTAACTAGGCTAACATGATCTAAGACATATTATGTAAGGCTTGCTTAAAGTCACTGCAGCTACCTGCTTGTGGTCTTCTTGAGGAGAAGGATCACCAAAGGTCACATTAGGTAGTGTGGCTTGCCCAATTTGCAAAATCAAATGGGGGGGGCGGGGGGGCAGGTGGGGGGAACCAACCAAATAATCTTTCCTCTCAAAGGTGAAGAGACCTATGTCAAAACTTTGGAGAACAAGAGTTGGCTGGAAAGTTTGCCAGATGATCTACCCACTCAGCAGAATACAGCTCAGGTTCTGGGGGAGATGGCATGTCACAATATTCCCACATCCCTGCATAAGAGACTTACCTGGTTTTATCCACCATTGTGCTGTCAGAATCCCACTGCCTCCTTCTCCACTCTTCTGCTAAAACCTGGAACAGATCAAAGAGCACTTAGCTGCTTCATTCTCCCTATAATCTTACTATTTTTTTCCTGACATGAGACCTACAAAAATCCTTGCCATAGTCCATACCCTGCCACCCCTGGCCCTGGGGCAGCTGGAGGGGCCCTCATCTCCACCAGAGACCATTACCCCACTGGGGTGGGGACAAGTCAACAGGTTCACTCAACCCCACCCTCCTTTTCTGAAGTTTTGGAAGGAAAGGGAAAAACACAAACCTGAATCTGCTCAGGAGCTGATGAGCACAATTCCTCCACAGGCAGCTGTGCGGGTGTTGGCTCCAGAGCCGGGGCGAGTTAAACACTCTGAGAGTTGCAGACAGAAATATATGCCAATAGTGGTTGGAAAATTCCTTGAAACTGAGGATTTGCAGGGCACTTCAGCTTTTCTGCTCTCATGGGTCCTGGGCAGCCCTGAAGGGAGGTCACCTCAGTGACCCACAGCCGTGTCCCCAGGCAGGAAAGAGACAGTGACATGGCTCCTGCCATCAGCAGTGGTGAAAGAAACATTGCTTTGGGGTGCGGATTATTGTTCCTCATATTCCTTTGTTTGCCATTGTAATCTCAGCAGTCATTCTCCTTGATAAACAAACAAGTGAAAAGATGCAATGAGGTGTAAGAATAGATTTGCACAGGGCAGACAACTGAACATTTAATTTATTTACCTCTCCTAACAGATACCTGGGGTGACATTTATTAATAAACGGCATTATCAGGTGTCTGATATGTAGCTCACAGAAATTAATTACCCAGCCCATGGTAAAACCATAACAAGCCTGCAGTGCTGTAACATTTGTGCTAATTGAAAATGAGATAAGTGCTGTGGGTGCAATTTGCATTCAATGCAGTGTATTAATTATCTTCAGTTCTCTTCATGATAAATGTACCTGACTGAACCACTCTGCTAATTTACTGGGTAATAGAGTCATAAGTGGATTCCCTTAGGTGACCAACTACAGGCATTGGGCTCTTTGGAACATCAAGGCCTTCCCCTTTCCTGAGCACTTATATGGGTTAGCAACCATGGATCACTTTTCTTGCAGGCTGGGCTGGAAGTGCGTGGCAGCAGATGTTTCTTGTGACCACAGGGCAGCTCCATACAAAATCGAGATACAAACACCCCTCACCTCAAAACTTCTGCACTGAAGAGGAGGCAGTTTGCCTCTGTCGATAGCACACCATGGTCTCTGATGGCAGCTCCATAAGAAAAGGATTTTCCCACCCTTCTCCTCACCCCTCCGCCCCCTCATTTCACAGTCAGGTTATCGAGGGATTTAATTACGTTTTGTGTGAAATATAAATTAATTGACTCTTGTAATACCCATAACGATCAGGAAAATTCAGATTTAAAGATACTGTGTAGTTCCAGTAGATTAAGGCACTAATTGTTCTGCTCTCACCAACTATGATTTATATGGGGATCAAGTTACAAAACCAATATGTGCTCAAGTTAAAGCTCTGTGGTACCATACAATTAGGGCTAAAGCTTTTTGTAAATGGGCCCAATAATGCAAAAAAGCTCTTTGCTAATCCTGGTCTTTTAATTCAGAGGTCACGCATTGTCTAAGGCAGCCGTTTAAACGGTACACAACCACTGTCCTTTATTCACCCTCCCCGTGTAGCTTGGGTATCTGAATTTGCCACTAACCTTGGGCGTACTGTTACTAATTTCAGGGTAGGTGATGGCAATGCAAGAAGATCAGGGCCAGCGCTTTGCTGCGCTGCCCCCGGAGCAGCCTGGGCACGCTGTGACTGAGAGGTGATATCTGCCTCCCCCAGCTCCCCTTCAGTGCGCAGGCTGCAGATGGGGTCAGCTTTTGGGCTCTGCTGTCAGGCAAGCAGACATCCGGGGCAGCAGACGGATGGAGGTGACAGTCACTCTCGCAGCTGAAGGGGGCAGGAGGTGGTACAGGCAAGGAGAAGGGGCAGCAACAGAGGAGGGGGCACAAGCTCTCCTCCCCTTCAACCCGCCTACCCCACAGCCAGCAGCACTTTGTTGTACCATGCAGACGAGTGCTTTTCCATCATTTTGTCCTTGTCCCTGGGGTGCTAAAATTCAGCTTAGTTTTCCCTGCTGAGCATTACTAGGACAGCTCTCCACCACTCTTCATCAAGTACTGGATACCCGTGTAGGGAACATGTGCTCACAGGTCTGGAGGTGGCACGGGATGAGCACGTGGTCGGTGTGCCAGAGGAGCTAAAAGGTGAGAAGCATCAATTCAGTGCCAGAAGAACCAGTTTGCTTCTTCAAAAGATCAACTAAGTATGAGCAAAAGAACTGGAAAGAAGACAGATTCACGTGTTCCAGAGAGAGACAGAGAAAGCTCTCTCAACTCCTACTCTGTCCATTTCTAAACACATCAGCAAAAAATACAAGTTACTTTCCCAAAATACTTTGTGTGGCTGCCTGAATACTCCTTGCTTCTTGAGTTCAGTCAATTTAATAGAAAGGAGCATTAAAACGTTTTGAAACTATTTTTAAGGTGCTGATATTATCTATGCCAGAGACCTTACCAATGACATCTACAAAGGAGGCATCAATTATATCTCCTCATCCCTTTCTCATTCTTTAGTAAGGAATTCTTTGGAAAGATACAATCAAAGAAATCTTATTTCTTAGAAACCTGTGTTACCTTAGCAGTATCACTGGGTTCAAATGATAGCCCAAAACCAGGTTTCTTATTTTTCCCTTCAGTGGGCAGAGAAAAGGGAGACCTGGTGGAGTACTGGTTCTCCCAATCAAAAGCTTTCATAATTATCTCACTACAAGGACAAGAGATAAAGAGGGATCTTGCAAGAGCGGAGTACAGGGGTAGTCCTCAACCCAGAGCAAGGGCAGGGTTATCTCACTGACATCAGAGCTCTCTGACATCCCTGACTTCTGGAAACAAGCAGGCATGGGACAACATTCATTGCAGTCACCCTTGCTTTACCATCCACTCCTTATTATCACCCCAAACTAAGTCCTTCTCAGTTGTAACTCCTCATATGGAGTATACATTCTTTTTCTGGAGATGAAAAAAAGCTCCGAGGGAAAGGAGAGCCACATCTGCAGTGCCCAAGGATCCCCAACACAGATGTCTGAGTTGGCATCTCTTCATGAAATGTGCTGCAACATCTGCCTCTCTCAGCACCAAGCAGCCCACCTGCATCTTTACCTCCATGGAGTCCAGCAGCAGCTTCAGCAGTGTCACAGCCTCTCCTGGGGTGAGCAGGACGGCTGCTGTGCTGTGCTGAGAGGGCGTCAGCATCCTCATCCCTTGGGCAAACAGGACACAGCAGAGTGCAGGCACACAGCTTGCCCGGGGGTGCCCGGAAGGCTGCACCAGGGCTCAGGCAATGCCCTGCCCTGCTCCGTCCTTGTTTTGTTCTCAGCATGCCAGGCCTCACTGCCTTTGCACAGGAGCAATGGATAAAACACTTTCCTGCTCTTTCAGGCAAGCCAGCACTGCACAGAATAGGACATGAGATGCAATCGAAATCATGGCAGGGAAAACATGAACAAAAAAAGTCTTAACTTTTGGCTTGAAGCACACATTTGCTAAATAGAATCCTAATGGCATTATTGTAGCTAAAAACAGAGACTTGAAAATGCTGTATACATTATTATGTTCATTATCTACCAACTGCAAGAATGCTGTACTAAAACTAACTCAAAACACCTCAGGTAAGGTAATTGCTACTAATGGATTTGAAGTGTGCAAAATTGAGCATTATTACACAGACATCACATTCTCAACTTGGTGAAGCCGTTGGATATTGTAGCTACCAGCTCACTCATCTCTCAATCAGGGAGAGATTTGAGGAAAAGGGCAAGCTCTCTTTCATTCGGCACTGGAAGGAAAATTCAACAACATGATATTGCAGAAGCCTGTTTGTACCTCTGTAGTTAAGAGGGTGTCGGGTGCTTGCTTTCTGAATCAAGGCTTCAGAAAAACATCTACAAAAATTTGCTCCAGGATTCAATATCTCAGGAGAGACCTGAAAGTAGACTTTGATTTTATAAACTTTTGCAACTTGTAGGTCAAAAGAAAAGAATGGAAGAGGAGACTGCAAAATTTTGAGGGGCTCCATAAATCCTACTTCATATTCTGATGCAAATTAAGGGCTGGCTCTTTCATATATTCCAAGATATTCCATGGCACTATAAAGCACTCCTCCCGAAAGACAGAAGACAGAAAACAATTTTAATGGCTTCCCTCCTATGCTGGGATATGTTAGTGGGTCAATCGGAGTAAATTTAAACTTCAGCAAAGTCCAGGTGTGTTTGAAAGAAGATATTTGATTCACCTGCTGGAAAAGTCACATATAACAATATAACTAATACATTTATTTTGTTTAATATCTTGGCTTTCAGAGAGGGTAGGATTCATTTTTTTAAAACAGTGACTCTGCATAAAAATCCATTATTCCAATTTAACTGTTTGTAGCTACATCAGTAGTCCCCGGGTTATCCTCAGAAAGGGCCTCCCAGGAGTTTTGCTCTCTTTCATGAAAATAAAAATTGAACTCTACCAGAGCAGATGCTTTTCTAATCTTTGAGAAGTTAAGTTACTCTCTTATAAATTATTTTAGTAGTGACACTTAAGCTGTGAATTGGTGTTTGGATAAAATTATGTAAAACATTGTCATTTCAGTTAATATGTAGAAAAAATACGTGGCCAGGACCTAGTAAGTTTCAATTCCTTCTGATTATGTTGAAGAAAAGAAATTAAAAAGGCCATGTATGTTCAAGATTAAAGCAGTCTCTATCCGAGTACAGAAAGCACAAAGAAATTTGAACTCACAGCTGCAACCGAAGGCGATGGGAGCTGTGCTTTGAACAGACAACAAACTAAGTCCTCTGAAAAATCAGACCATGCATCTCAGATAAGGAACTTAAAATTAGTGAATACTTTTGTACTTAATCTCTTTCTGCCTCAGTTCTTCATCATGAAATGGGGATAATACTACCACCCAATGCCTCACTGCAGTGCAGTGAAAATAAGTTCATTAATGTTTATGAAACATTCAGTTACCATAGTGATGAGTTCTATAGAAAAGCCCATGTGGAAATTAATATTTCTGTCTTCAGAGCAGGGTTTGAATAGAACATATTTAGTAAGGCCTGGGGCCACACAATGGGGAGAAAAGTAAACAGTAAATAACTTGCTATTGAAAGATAAAAACAATAATCAAACCAAAATGGCCTATTAAACAAAATTTTTTAAAGAAAATTTTTATTTCTATAAAGTGAAATTTTATTTTACAAATTATTACGAGTTTCGTGGTAAAAAAAATCCAAGCTGTTTTGCTTTTAAATTTCATTGCTCTAGTTTTCTGCTTTTGTCTTCCTAGCCTGGGATAGAGAGATTTTTTCAGGAGATTATTTAACCACTGTCTTCCACTTTTCACAACTCAAAACTTTTACCAATTTGTTTTGGCAAAATATTTCAAAACTAGTGACATTCGTGGCCTCAAGATTGCCAAGATGGGTTTCTGAACAATCCTGACCCATTCAATCCAGCAATTCTTCTCACCAAGTCAGTTTGCAAAGTGGGGGCTATAGGGTTTCTATTTTGAACTATAAACCCAAGTACTTGGTTTGGGTTGGTTGCTGGCATATCAGGTGCTAATTGGGATTGTGATACTATCATGGCAGTCAACACAACACAACTATACCTGATGAATTTGAGTCATCAATGTCTTGGTGACAAGTATATCACAGACTCTATATAAGACGTTCAGATAAATATGGAGATGAGAAGACACCTCATTTTAAGAAGAGAGTTGGTTCTGTCAGGTGAAGAATCTTACCAAGAAAGTGCCCCCTTGTCCAATGGGAAATTCCTATGACAGGTGCTGGTCGACCCACAGGAAGCACAGATCAGGGATAAGTTTGTCCAGGAGTACACTTTCCACTACTTCATGATCCCCATTTTTTCCTTTAAGCTGTTTTGCAGTCAAAGGCATTGTCTTTCCTTAACAGGAGCACATTTGCCAAAAAGCAAAGGAGAAAAAACCGAATACACCCACCTTTCATTGAAATCAATTATTCAAGTCTTTCTCCCACGTGTGTGCTTTAGTCATTGCTTCTCACACATTTCTGCCGTTGTGTCCAATAGACATATCACAGAACTGTAGAATGATTGGGTCAGAAGGGGCCTTTGAAAGTCATCTGATCCAACAGCCCTGCAATAAGCAGGGACATCTTCAGCCAGACCAGGTTGCTCAGAGCCCCATCCAATGGGATCTTGAATGTTTCCAGGGATGGGACACCCACCACCTCCCCAGGCAACCTGTTGCAGTGTTTCACCACTCTTGTAAAAAAATCATCCTTCTATCTAATTTGAAGCTCTTTTAGTGTAAAACCTCTACCCCTCAACCTACCACTACCTGTCTTTCTAAAAAGTTTGTCCCCAGTTCTCTTGTATCCCCTTTAGGTACTGGAAGGTGCTATAAAGTCTCCCCAGAGCCTTCTCTTCTCAGGGCTGAACCCCAACTCTCTCAGCCTGTCTGCACAGCAGAGGTGTTCCAGCCCTGTGAAAACTTTCATGGCCCTCATCTGGACCTCTTCCAACAGTTCAATTTTCTTCCTGCGCTGAATATGATGGCAGAGTCTCCTGCAACAGCTTTATTTTCATTTAGCAACAATGCTTTTTTCTCAAAAATGAAGTTTCAAAATGTTGCAGAGCTACAAGATTGAGGCAGAGATAATAAACTGCTGGAATTATTTACTGTGCTCCTTTATTGAATTTGATACCAAGCTGGGTTGCTCACCTGCTTTTTTCTTTCTGATGAGTAACACTGTTGTCCTGTTAATTACCAGTTATTTTAAAGCTATGATTAATAGTTTTAAAATATATAATAATGGAATTAATAGAATATATTTCTAATGTTCCCGTGTAGGAAGAAAAGTAACCTGTTCGTTCATGCAGAACTTTCACAAAGCCAAAACTCTGAGGTGTGTGGCTGCAACTGCTCTGGAGCCCCTGTTGTCCTTAGCTGTGCTGGGAGGTGCTTCTGCCCCCTTCATTAGCACAGGGTGAACCTCCTACCACTCAGGAATTGCTGTGGAGCTGAGCATGGGGGGCAGTGCTCCAGGCAAAGACAGCATTATTAGTTAAGCGCAGCGTCAAATGGGCTTGTGCAATCCACAGGCACAAAATCCCCTTAAAACCAAGATATTAATGGGATTTTAAAAACAATAAATAAATATTTAAACCCCAATAAATTTTAACAACTGTTCAAGCAGATCTAGTTCAAGCTGTTCAAGTAAACAAAAGGAAGACAGGTATAATCTTACATTTCAAAGAAAAGTCTGAAACTAATTGGACTTTGCAGGGAACTCCACCTACAAGAAAGTTATGTCACGGTTCTTTATTATAGAGATGCGATTCCTAGGCAGGCTTAATGCTGAAAAAGAGCCAAGAGAAGGCACTCAGGGCAGTGAGTAGCGATTTTATTTCAGAAAGCCTGTTTCTATATGACGCCTAAAGCTGGGGATGCTGCAGCACCACTGGTGCTGCTTGTTTGCTGGGACATGCAGGGGGAGAAAGAGCAGCTGTGCCTGGAGCCTTCAGTATCCTGTAACAGGAGTGACCCTGCCTCACAGGCAAGGACCAAACCAGCTCACAGTTATGAACTTGTCCCTCTGCAACAGAGAATCATGCTCTCCTTTTTCACAAACTTTAGGGAGCTGCACCAGGATTACAGAAGGTTTCAGGTTTCCTTTAGGAAAAGCTCTTCTAAACCGAGGTAGCCTAATTATGAGACCTGAGTATGCTCCACAGAGCTCTCGTACCAGAAATAATGTGAGGGCCAATTGCCAGGACTAAACATTTACTGCATCAACAGGTGTTACATGTTATGCATCAATGAGGTGTACATCACCGAAACATAAAGACCCAGCAAGCCAACAGCACAGCTATCAACCAAAACAACACAGCTATAAAATCCTAATTAGCTGCATACACGTGTTATGGACATTTTTATTTATTGACATAGTCAAATTAACAGGCAGCAGCATTTATTTTTAATGATAGCCTTGAAATCAGCCCAGGAAGAAAGTTAGGATTAATGCTCAGAATACCGCATGCCATCTACATTTTTTCAGATGAAGGTATATTTTAAACTAATAACTAAATATTGTCACCCTAATTAAGTTACCTTGAGCAAGTGAGAGAAATCCAGTTCCCAGTCAATGCAAATCTTTTCTGTCCTATTCTCAAGCTGTACAGGAAAACAACCCAGCAGGAGAAACTCAGCAAGCTCCATGGTTTTAAGTGTGCTCTTAATTTGGGTGAATGATAAGCTGTGTCTGTAAAGATTTATGTTGGTCACCACGGAGTGGAAGATTCCTGTGAAGCAGACAAGATGTAATTGCCAGTAAATATCAGTGCTAGCTTGGCCACACAACAGCTACAAAGCAGGAGGGATTATCTTGGTGTATTTATTATTACAGTGAGGAGTTTCAGCAATCACCCTAATCACTCTTTGAGGCAGGTAAAGAGAAAGGAGCTGGGCAGCAGCACAGTTATCAGCTGGGTTAGAGAAAGCCCACAGAGCAAAGGAGAATGAAGAGCATTTCACAAGGTATTTTAAACAGGTTTACATTTGGATAAAGATATTAGAAGAGTTTTTGGAAATTAGGCACTTGTGGAAATTAAATCATTGTTTCATGCATTTAAAATTTACTCATTAGAAGTACCTTCACAAACCAGACTGCCCACTTTAAAACTTCTGATTTACCCACCTTAAACAAGAATATTTCATAAATTGCAACGAAAGACTGGGAAATGATCTGTGTGTAATAGCTGAACCAAGCAATTTGCATATTTTCATGAATTACTGTAATATGCTCTGCTTGTTAGTAATTTCACTTGTATACAAAGGATCACAGTCACAAGCAGTACCAACATCTTCTGTTCAAACGTGATTCAGGAGCCTAATCTCATAGTCTAAATGCTGAGACACTTAAAAATTAGAAGTTGAAATCATTGTTCTCTTCATTGCTCTAGAATGTTTTGCACTAAATCCTGCTCAGTGGCTTAGATACGGACTGAAAATTGCAGGAAGAGGAAAGCACTATATAGAGGCCCTTTGGTTCTTTTGACTCGGCATTCACTCATGTGCATACAGACAAACCTGTCTCAATCTATTAAAAAAAAAAAACAAAAACAAAAAAAAAAAAACTAGAAAAATCAATTTGCACTGAAAGATTCTGGGTTTTTTCAGTGAAGAAAATGTCTGTAAGCTTACCTGAGAAAAAGTTTCCACAGCAATTTTATTTTTAAAAAATGGTGATGAACGACCCACAGTGAAGGTGGGAGAAGGATCCACTTTCTGCCCCCAAGGGAGAAGAGTGAGGGCATGGTGGGCATCTCGGGCTGCAAGAGCAGGCACAGGACAGGCCATGGGCACAGAGGGCAGCAGCCTGTGGCTCCTGGCCCGTCTCAGCCTTTGTGGGATCTCTGAGAGGGGAAGAGTTACTGTGCACAGGGATCCCCCACCATCCTGGCCAAGTCAGGATACATTTTTATAGCCTTCCTTCAAGTGATAGAAATATCGGGGGGAAAGGCAAAAAACTGGGGAGGGGAGGAGGGAAAAAGGAGGCAGTTTCCAGTATTTGTCATTATTATAGGTTATATATACAGGAAGAAAGTTAATTAAGCTTTAAAAAATCCATCACACATCAATGGGTGCATTTTAATGAGTACAAAAAGTTGAGATGTTTACTGCCAATTAAAGTGGTTTTTAAATAAGCATTAATTAACACAGAAATTCAGAAGAAAGTTATACCTTGTCAAAGAAAGGCCAGTGCAGTCTATGCCCACTTCTGCTCCCATTCATACTCAGATAGTAATTACCACCAACCCTATATTTTCCATAATAATGAGGAGAGGCTGTCATGGCTGTCAAACAAACAACAAAAAAAAAAATTTTAAAAAAAAGGTGCTGCACAAAAATACTCTCAGTCTGAAGTTAACTTTTTTTTAGTGCCAAAGCCACAGGAGACAGCAGTGTGGAGCAAGGCAGCAAGTGGGGCAGTCAGGCAGCCACGCCAGGGACAGCTGCACACACATGGCTCCTTCCCAGGAAGCAGAGACTTTGGAGCATAGGAGGAAGCCTCCCCAGATGGTCCAGCTGAAGAAAGACTGAAGAAAAGCCAAAGGACAAGCAGTTGTTTCACCCCTAGCACTGTAACTCGTGGAGGAGCTGATTCCTCTGTGAAAGCCAGAGGAGTTGTTTTTTTCCACAAACAAGTGCTGACAGAACTACTCCATGCTTCCCAAAGTCAGGTCAAAGCAACCACTGCAAATGAGTTCAGCTTGCATGCGCCCTTCCAGCTGGTGCAACTGGTGACATGGAAAACAGTATGACCGTCAATTCTGTCACTTCTCCATTCTTAAAGGATTTCTTAATAATTGTCAGGAATTTCAACTCTATTTCAGCTACCATCAAACCCTGAGCGAAGAGCAAAGGAAGTGAATTCTCCCACTGTTAGTCAGGTGAACGTTTAAATATCTTAGGAAAACCTTCCCTCCCTCAAATGCATCTTTTAGGCACCAAGATTTTCAAACTACCTTATTGAGAATGGCTTCTCTCCTCACTTCCCCAGCTGTAGGGAGATAAAAACCCCATTGCCTTTTCAGCCAACAGAAGAGGCAGATGCCATTCCCAGTAGCCTAACAAATTTTAGACAAATATTTGGTGTAGTGTTTTAAAGTTAATTTAAAAAAAAAAAAAAAAAGCAACCACAGAAAAGAAGGCTATAGGTATGCACAGACTCCTGTTCTTGACTCTTAGCATGTCACTCAGACAGTGTGCAGCCTCTCTGTAGAGTACATAGCTTGTGTCTTTTGGGAAGTATCTGGGAGCCCTTTTCCTACTCCATGTCCACAGGCAACACCTGCAGTAAAATAAAAAAGGACAGCATTAAAGGCCATGGAAGTTTTGTTGAGTTTACCTGGAAAAGGCCTTCAGACCTTGCACTAATCTTTCTAACCTGTCGGATGGCACTACAGAGGAATATTTTATTGCTAGAAATAGTTGAGCGATTACTTCAGAGAAAGGACGGACGTAACACAAAAGAGTTTCCAAGTGCCGACAGGAAGGAGTGTTGCTCATGCAAAATTCCACATTAGGTGTTACAAAAATAATAAAAAAAACCACCGGCCCTTGTGATGTCTGAACTCCCTGACACTGATATATGGACAGGGGAACAGAGGAGGAAAAAGACAGGGTGAGCAAAGCAAATACACTGAGATGCTTACGAGCAGAATACGGGAGCCAAGTGTCACAAGTTGACCCTCTGTGTTCGCACTGAAATTTGACCAATCCAAACCAAATTCCTTCAGTGGTTTTTACCTGGTTTTGGTTCGATTGATAATGGCTATTCTTTCACTATTGTGACAATAATGCTGTTGAATCAAGACTTCAGAGGAGGAGTTACAACTTTAATTCCTGCAAAAACCATTGTAAGACCTTCATGTTTTCCTTTGAGGGGTTTGATCCAGCTCTGATTAAGGGCTGGAATAAATAAGCATTGTGCATAGAGTGGCTTGCTTTGTAGCAGATGAGCCGGACACATCCAAGGAAAGGGCTCTCTCCATGATGACTTCAGAAAATTCCTGTTGTATTGCATGCTAGAAAACCTTTGACTTCCTGCAGCAGAGCTGCCCAGTGCTCAGGGTGTGCTGCACATCGTCCTCTGGGACTCCCATGGCAGCAACACCTGGACAGCAGCACAGGGGGTGCTCATCATTCAGGAGCAAGGAAAACAAGCGAGAAAACTGTGGTGGATATAAATTATCTACACCTTTCTTATTAGGGTGACCATGGCACCGGGCTGGGGAGCATCTGGGAAATATCAGGCACCCAGAGAGAGACTGAAGTCCCAGCAGGATCAGTGGTACCAAACGCTGTGGCTTCAGCCCCATATGTTCAGGCCATCTGATGTGAGGCCATTTGAACTGCCAGTCCTCTGGAGCTGAGAATATTCCCTCCTTCAGGCTTCCACATGGGTTGTATGAGACCGCAGAATAAAGACAAAATAGTGCTACCTCACTGAACAGAGAACAGGATTTGTTTCCCTTATCCATCAGACTTTTGGGTTGGTGTCCTTCTCCAGCTGGTCCAGTTCTCAGTTGGAATGGGGACTATACCAGCCCCACTACTGGCAGGAATTCTTGGTGCTTTGGGTTTTGCATAATAAACAAAAAAGCTAGCCTTCAGCCAAAAGTCCTGCTCAAAAAAAACAGTGGGAACAACAGTCATACTATAAACAGGTTAAAAGATGGAAACCTGAAGAAATCTGATCTGCTTTCAGTCATCTTCTGGAAGCTGTAGTGACCCAGCTCTGAAGCTGGACTCTGAACTGAACTGACTGTGTCAGAGCTCTGCAGTTAGTCTCTCAAAATGATGAAAGATGAAGGACAGAAAGAAAGCTTTTGTTTAAAAAGGCCTCTAGCTGAAGGTTGACTTGTGCTCTAAGTCAAAAGTGCTTCTAATTCTTCCAAAGCTCCTAATCCAGTTCACTAAAATGGAATGAAAGCCAACATTTCTGCAGCAAACCACCCTTTTGGTGGCTAGGAGACAATTCAGAACCAAGCCCATCTAGAAAAAGACTAAAAAATAAATGAAAGTCAAAACTGCTGTCATGCGAATGATAAAAATATTCAATGAATAACTTGGTTGTAAATGGAACCCCTTCAGGAAACACATTTGTGGAGAGAGGAGGAGGTATTCCCTTGGAAGTAATGTAGGAGCTGGCCAGGCTCCTAAGGCTTCGAGTGAGGGTGCCTGGTCTAACCAATAAAAAAAGCTGTGCCATATTCCTAAGACTGTATTTTATGCTGAGTTTTTTTTAGTTAAAACAATGAAAAAAACCTACCTGTACCCTCTGAAATCAGTGGAAACCCGATTTCTTTGCATGCTGTTCTCTTCAGCCTCATCAGACACAGCTGGCCAGGTAAAGTGTCCTTCCACAGGGCACAAGCATCACGACACGAGTGTAAATCTCAGTGTCCTGCACCAACACCAGCACTTAAAAAAATGAAAACATCAGACAATGCTGGCTTTGCCTGCACTTGCCAGGAAACTGATAAAAAGTCTCAAAACCCAGCAGTACCACCAGATTCAGGTCCATAAGTAGTTACAGCCATAGGACAGACAGCTTGCCTGTGCCAATCGCTTCAAGCATGCTCAGCTTTATTTGTGATCCTGAAAGAAATGCACATCTCCTTCACTGCCACATAAACATACAGTGACCCGTCTCTCCATAAACCAACTTGACAGTTTTACACTTTTTGTACAACTGAACAACAGGTTCCCATTTCAGTGAGGCCTTCTCTTTTGGTCACCACTCAATAATACACCTTTTGATTAAAAAATCACTCAAGCACCAGAAACATTTTGAAAGGACTAAAGAGATGCCACACTGCAGAGAGGGTCCAAAGAAAATCTCAAAAGACATCTCTCTTTTTTCCCAATGACTGTGTGTCAGGAGCCCTGATTTACACCTCTTTACCTGTTCAAGTGGCAAAGGTCAAAAAAAAATTTCCAAAACGGAAACAAATCTTTAATTTTAGATACTACATTTCCAGAGATGAAGCCAACAGTGTGACAAGATAGTATTGCTGGTATGAAGGTGGATATTATTGTGAAATGGGTGGGAGGTCAAAAAGCCACCCCTGAGCTACAGACAGGAGGTGACTAGTAGCAGAGGTTCCATATCCCTGTGCCAGAAAAGCCAAACCAAAACACAAATCCTCACGTGCCTTTGCACACGTGCTGCAAACCAAGGTGTGGGACTTCTAAAGGGGCTGTGACAGTGCTGGTGTCACATCGCAGACAGGACCTAAGGTCTGCCAAGAGAGACGCTACCTCCATTGTAAAGACAGCTTGCCAGATTTTTTATTTGAAAACTGAAAGTTATACACTTTCTTGAGAGACAACAAAAAAAAAAAAAAAAAAAAAGAGAGAGAGAGAGAGGAAAAAAAGAGAAAAATCTTACTGACATAACAAAAAATAGAGGACTGTGTTTCCAAGAGGGTCAAAATAAAAAAACACCCTGAAAACCTCACGTGAAACAGCTCTGAGCATTTAGAGGTTTCTCATGCATTGTATTGCAAAACAGCAGCTTATTCTTTTCAGAGCAGCAGAGGTAAGAGCACACAAATGATTAAACAAGCAGGTTTAACTATCTTGCACTGACGAGGAATTTGTCAACACGGGCTCGGTATTTATGCAGCTCTGCAGCAAATACTGTATGGCTGCAGGAGTCAAACAGCTGTCTGTCAATAAAGCTATTCTCCTCTCTGGAACATAATAGCACAGACTCAACATGACCCTCAGAGGCCTCTTTAAGCTGCCTGGCTGTCTCCTCCTTCCCCATCTCTCCAGAGTCCTTCACCAGCAAGCTCTGAATTAAAAGGGAGAGGGGAAAAAAAAAAAAAAAAAAAAAAAAAGAGTATTGAGAGTCTTTTCTACCCATCTTAATATTAAAAGTGACTTAACCCTGGGCAAGTCAGTCTACACACACAAGCCTTAGCTAAAGCAAAGTTAGGGAAAGACAGCTTTGATTCACTGCACGTGAAAGGCTACTGACAATCCCTTTTAATAGAGCTTGCAACATTAATGTAGCCAGAGCCACATGTGACACCCATTAGGGCCAGGGAGGGCTCCCACGCATATATTTCAAGGAAGCAGTAGATTCCCCGGTCCCAGAAGCTGTCTTCATTACAAAAGTCTAATGCATTTTTTATTATTCAGCCTTCAGTGGAAATGTCACCTTTCTAAAGCAAGCTGTTATCGTGTGTTTCCCATGCCAAACACATGGCCTCAAAGGAGAGGGTTTTATCTCTACATTTTTACTGATTTGTATTTCTCTTTCAAGGAGCTCCATGCCTTAAGGCACCTGAAACGCTCACAGCACAAGAAGGTGAGGTTACACGGGATGCTGCCGACGAGGACAAAAAAAACCCAGGGCCGGGAGCCGGCGCAGCTTCCAACTGTAGCCGCCCAAGCCGATAATTCACCTCCTTTAGCAGATTTAATTATTATCCCTGCTCTTGGTTGGGACCACATCCTCAAAGAAGCAGGGCGCCCACCGAGCGCCGCCACCGCCGCCTGGCAGCACAGCCAGCACCACTGCCCGGCGCCTGCCAACCAGCCAGATGCTGCCACATATTGGCATCTGGGGCCTGGAAAAGCAACTGCGGGCTCCGTTTGGCGGCGAATCCTGACCCCGACAACTGAAGGAGACAAAAGGAAGATAGACGGGAGAAGGGGGCGGAAATCTCTCCTGACAATTTCACTGGTAAAGATTTAGACAAAAACCTATTGTTTCATTGCTCTCCAAATGAGTAAGTTTCGGAGAGGAGAAGAAAAAAAACCCACCCGGCATATTCTAAACGCTGTCAGAGTCCAGGGTGCAAGGACAAGGGATTATTTATGAAAAGAAATAATGAGGAAACCAGATGCCTGCTTTTCTCAGCCCTCTGCGCTCCAATCACCCTAACGGGGCATGTGCAACCCTGCTCATCAAAGACTTCTCAGCCTTAAAACACAGGGCAGGCTCTCGCTAACTCTTCCTGTCTCTGCCACCCTGCAAAATGCCTTCCCCGTTTTATAGGGAAGCCTCCACAATAAATCAGAGGCACAGCAAAGGCTGAGGGAAGACTAACAGACCTCACCCCAGCCTGGGAGAGTAACTGAACAGCCAGATTAACCAGAATAGCAAATACAGCAAAACAACATTTTAAAAAACCAAACCACAAAAAAAAAAAAAACCAAACAAAAACCCCGCATGCTTATTTCACTAACACCAGGACTGAAACTACATGGATGTGCTTAAAGTAGGAAAGCAAACAAGCTTTCTATACCTGTTTCCATGAAATTGGCTTCTCTCTGTAATTGAAGGGTAAGCTCCTGACCCCAGAAAAGTCAGTGGGAAAACTCCCAGTGACGTTAATGGGGCTGGGACTTCACGCTGTGCAGTCGCTTTACCCTGGAAAGGTGATTAACTCAGGACTCTGCAGTATCCCAGAGCACCTGTCGAGGGGCCTGCAAGGAGCCAAAGCAGCCAGGGTCCTTCTCAGGGGAACTCCCCCCTCACCTCACCCTATAGTGTTTGCTGGGCCTGGCAGAGGCTGGTCACAGGAGAGTTCTTGGAGGCCAAAGAAGACATGAGGCTGGAAAGGATGAAGACCAAGGCAGCAGAGTAGCAAATTTTAAAATCTGGAGAAAGGGTATGTGCCACTTGGCTCACGAACCATGCTGTTGAAGTAGCTCTTCTCCATGCCTGGTTTGTAAAGGAAGATTATGAGCTGGCAAATGTCAGACCACAGAGCATAAGCTGGCCAGAGCCGTGCTCTAAATCATGGCACACCACCAGTCCCTCTCATGGAGGCTCCTTCCTCGCTATCCCACCACTGCACAAGGTGCTATAAAACTTGTTAATCACACACTGCTGGGGGAACCAATTTCCTAACGCTTTTACAATCCCTGTATTTTCATATTGTGGGAGTAATCCTCTCTCTTTGCTTCACCAGTATATGGGGATAACAGCTGCATTTAATAATCTGCTCCTGTGTCCCAGCATTTTGGGGCAGCATTTCACAATCAAGGGCACAGAAAGGGCAAGAAAACCTGTGACCAAGGCTGAAGGATGTAACACAGGACACAGATGCAGCAAACCTAGAAAACACCCTGGAAATAAATGGCTCAGCTAACAGAAGGGGATGGGAGAAACTGGCACAAGTGAGGTTGTATCAAGGCAAAACATCTCTTCTCCAAGGCAAAGCAAAAAGAGGTTAGCAAGCATCTGCTAAGGAAGACCTCTGACCCCAACAACTGCTTGTTCCTTGTCTGCTCCATCTTTATCCAACTCCACCACTTGGCAACAGCCTAGTCTAACTTATTATCCCCCAAAGGACTTTTCTCAAACTTGCCACCCTTAAGACCTCAACAGCAAAGCATCAAGCTGACCATCCAACAGCCTACCCAAAACAACACCAATTTCCCGCTGCCCAGAGCTGCACATGTCCCCAGCCCTCCCATGCATCACAGAGCCACTGCAGTCCTCTGGCAGCAGCACTAATCCCTTCTGCGAGATCCCTGGGCCAAGAAGATGGAGACAGAGCGGCCTTTGGAGAAGGAGAGCTTCTGATCTGCCAAGAGACAGTGAGGTCCTGTTGGGGCAGCACATCAAGCTGTCACCCACTGCCAGGAGTCTGGAGCATCCTCTCTGCTGTACCCTGATTAGCCTCCTCTGCCCTGCAGCAGGGGTGCAGGAGATCTCACTGCACAGCACCAGCAGGCGGTGGGATCACTTCCACGGCTTTGCCACTCACAAGTTGGGATTTTCTTGAGGACACCACAACCTTTGGGCCAGGGCTCCCCATCTCTGCTCGCGCAGATGGCTCAGGCTGCAACCAGCCCTCCACCGGCCCCGCGGCGCAGCAGCCAGCCCTGCGCTGCCAGTCTCAACCCCTGCTGCCAGCAGCAGCTGCTCGGCACCTTTAAAGCAAGTCCCATTCCCCCTCTGGGAGTTGGCTCTGCCAGCCCTTCCCAAAAGGCAGCTGGAGCCACGCGAGGCACCCTGTCCTGGGGGCTGCCAGAAGCCCTGCTGGTGCCTGGCCCAGTCCCTCATCATCCCTCGCCCCCAGACCCCTTCCCCTAAGCAGGAGCTACACCACAGCCTGGCGACCCTGCCACAGCCTCATCCCCACAGTGTGACACCCACAGGTGGCCCAGCCCTGGAGGCACAACCACATGGAAGGTCCTCAGGCACCATGGCGGCCAAAGCCCCAGATCTGGTCCTCATTATGCCCCAACGTACCCTTCGTTGGTGGGCACACGCCAACCAACCACCATTAATGTACGTGGTGCCACGAACCACCAGAGCAGAGCCCGCGGGAGGCTGCTGGGCCCAAGCATGGCTGAGGGAAACAACAGGCCCTGGACACACAAGGGGTCTCTCCAGCAGCATCTCCCATAAACGCCCCAGGACACCATGCAGCAAGCGCAGCAGTCCTCAGGGAATGAGGCACTGAGGGAAGAGAAGGGGCAACATTCAACAGGGCGCTGCTGCAGGCAAATAAATCCTGCACACCGAACTTCTTGGGCCCTGCAAAAAGCCGTGAGGCTCTGACTCGGAAGCCACCGGTGGCTCAGCAGATGCTCAGAGCTGAGAGCCGGCTGCCAGAGGTGCTGCTGACTGCAGGAGGACATTGGGGTGCCCAGCCACAGGATGGCACGTGCCGGGGTCCAGGAAATGACTCCTCACATGGAACATGGGACCAGGCAGCAGGCAGGAGCCACAGCGCTCAGCTCACAGCACAGCCCTCACAAACCCAAAGAAACGAACAACTGTACTTTCTCATCTTATTGCTAAAATCCTGATCATAAATCTCACCACAGTGAAAGTTTCTGTTTCTCCAGCTTCCTACTCAGTGTCCTTGAGAAAACACAAAATGACACCACGATCAAAAAAAAAAAAAAAAATCCCACTGGTTTACTTTGCAGTTCTCTGTACCTTGTTATGCTGAGTGCTTTGTTTGGAGAGGGCTGACCTCCCCATCCTTCTTCATCCCAGTGCCCTTCGCTGCAGGGACACACCAAGGAACAGGTTAGCACTGGAGAGAGGAGCCGGGTGCATGTTCCGGCACGGGTAACCCTGCCGACTCAGCATCCCAAAGGTGTGCCGAGAGTCAGCGTGACAGCGACTGCTGTCTGTGAGGTGATTTTCACAGGAGACACGGGAGCTGTGCTGCAAGAACAGAAGCTGTGAATACAGCCATTCAAAGTTATGCCCCTCATTATTTCATGAGAAGCAGCTTCTCCTGTAGGTCTGGGCAGGGGCCCAGGCTCACCTCATAGCAATTCTACCCAGGGCAAGCCCTCATACATTCTGTATCCCAGTTTTTCTTAGTAGGACACAAAGAATATTACAGGGTGGTTCAACAGGGTGCGATGAATTACCACTTTGAGATGCCCCAAGTGTGTAATCCGCCATACCTGAACACCCACTGGGGAATGGGAAAACCTATAGGTTTATTTTACTGTGTTTTACATAGACTCACGCTAATTCCTGCGGGGAACAAAAAGGCACTGATTTGTTTTGCTGTTAGCTATTAGGTGTAACAGAAGGAAGCGGGAATGAACAATCATCCAAATGGAGATGTGCATCACAGAGCTTTGTAAAAGGCACCAAAAAGAAGGTATCTAGGGCATTTCAACACATTAAAGCGAAGGACAAAAATCACTGATCAGGTGAGGTCAGTCTTCAAGAGCTACACAAGAAGTTCAAAAAGGCAAGGTCTGAATTAGGTTTGAAAGGTTTTGTTTATTAACGGAATAAATGTAAACACCAATACAACATAATACATGTTCAAGGAAAAAAAAAACTAAGATAGAAGCAGGATTGGTTTTGTGCAATTAACTCCAGACCATGCTTCCCTTGACAAAACAATTATCCGAGTCAATGGTCATGTTACAAATACTTGTAGCATCTCAAAGGCTCACTTATGGCAAGTCATGCTGCCATTCCTTCTACTCTCCAAGATCTAGATTTCCTTACTATGAACATACTTGAAAAAAAATACTTTGGTGTCATTCACTAAACCAAATGCTTTGTAGTGAGAGTGACTGATCATCTGGTTTCTGCTGGAACAGGGTTTTCCTTCTGCTGCTCACAGAAACCAGCTTGTGCTCCCGTGCTATCTTATCCTGCCTTTGCTTACAGTCAGCACTCGAGCACAGCCTGAACACAACAGCATTTCAAAGTAACATGGAAAATACTTTTTTGCACAGTAATCACCAGGTAAATGCAATGGGACAGATCAACACAGGCAGTGGCAGTATCTGGTGGCTGGGCTAGAGAGCCCCGGGGAGGGAGTCAGGTGGTCGAGGGGAGGGAGGCTTCCCTTGAGCAATGAGCCCTCTCCAAAGTCACAGCCAGGGCAGTGCTGGAAGGAAGCTCGGGACCAGCTTGGTCTCTGCATTAGAGATTTCCGACCCGCTCGGCACAGGAAGTTGTTCCTGTGGCTCACCTGAGGGAGTTCCTGTTATGAAGCCAGAGGGTGGCGGGTTGAAACGCAGCTTCTCCGAGTGATGTAATCTTGGACGGCACTGGGTAGGCAGTGATACTAGTGACCTGGTTACAGCCTGCAGTGTTGTGACAGCCCCTCTGCTGGCGTGGTGATCACAAGAAAGGGAAGAAAAAAAAAAAAAAAAAAAAAAAAAGAGGGGAGTGGAATAATTTTAAAAGGAAAAAAAAAAAAAGTTTCCAGATTTCCGTTGTTTAAGTGAAGCATTTTCCTTTTCCACTTTATTTGAATAGATCAACCTGCTGTCTAACAGATGGAGACTGTACAGATGCACTTTTGGGAGTGCCCATAAAATAGACTGCTAAAGTACAAATGGAAGGATACTCTTTTTTTGAGTTGTAAATTCAATAATTGTTGCTGTCACCTCACTTTCCCAAAGGAATTTGCCCTTTGTTCTCCGGATAAAGCTGGGCAGAAGAAGAAAAGGGGGGGGGAAAAGAGTGGAAGCAAAGGTAATATATAGGAAAAAACCCACGGATCCATAATCTGTACATTGCAGTGTACAGCGTTTGTACATCAGGAACCCATACAGGCATGGCTGCTTGGCAGCACTCAGCAAAATATTCTGCATGTCTTATATTCTACTCCCATTCTCCAGACGTTTCTAGCAAACAAACAGGTCAGCTAATTGGCTCTTGCCCAAGTCTTACCCACTAGGGTTTGCTCAGAGATGTCACTTAGTCATTTGGCATGAGCAAATCCCAGGCTTCTTCCTGTTCAAGCAGCCGAGTGGGTGAAGGCTTTCTTTGATTTATTAAGACTATTAACAAACAAACAGGGGAGTTCAGAAGCTTCCTTAAGCACAAGAACACGAGCAGAAAGGTTTTTTTCCTGAAGTAGCAGCTAAAAATAGGACACTTAGAGGAAGTAAAGTTCATTAAGTGATAAAGCAGTAGCTGCAGCGATGAGAGAAGAGTTTTTCCTTTTTTATCTATATATTTATTTAGTGTTATGTGTTCTTGCTCCTTATTAGAGTGCTAAAGCAGTGTTTATCCAGCTGAGGAAAAGAAGATTTCTCTTTCTGTAGTGACTTTAACACGTAGCTCATCAAATACAACAGAGTCAAGAGTTTTAAACAGACATTGCCAGCCAACAAAGTACAATATTTGACAGCATTATTTGCCTTTTATATGCTCTTTCCAGAATGGGAAATGATATGCTATTTTCAAGACACATTCCACAGTATTATGCAACAGCTTTCTTAATTTTTAATGGATATATTATTTTTAATGTGTCAACTTTTGCATAAAGCATTTTAGTATTTTATTTAGTATTTTCTTTAGCATATGCCATTAATAAATTATTTGCTTTTTCCTTCCCTACCCCACAAGAGCTGCACTTAGCATAGGGAAATGGTCCATTGACACAATAAAAAAATACTTTCAACTGGCACAGTCTATAGACTTTTCCATCACCAGACAAAGCACCAGGAGGACATTCCTGCCCCTGCTTATCTGGCAAGCTGGCAGTGCCAAACACGCTGCCCAGGAGTTGCCTCACAAACCTTCCTTTGATGAAAGGACTCAGACACACATAGCAACCAGCTGTGGTAAAAATAAGCCAGCACCCTGTACAACCAGTGATTCCTGTTAAAAGTGTTCACTTTTGGCTCCCTTGCTCCAGTGTCACTCAGCCATTATATCCAAGTGGTTTGAGACATCCAAAGGAAGCGAGTCAGGGTGCTCCTGTGCCAGAGAAACTTGTCCAGTTGACCTGAGTTTGTCCAGAGGGCACGTGTCTCTCATCTCTGCAGATCTGCCCATTCTATAAGGGCAAAAAATGGATGAGATTTGATGTCTTCAACACCAGCAACACCAGCACCAAGACGCTCCGCAGGATTGAACTGCAAAAGCTTGACATAAAAGAAAAATACACATGATTCAGTGAGTAAGAACAAAAACAACCGCTTAAAAGTTCCAGAAAGGTCTAAGGTAAGGGACATCCTACCGTTTTCCTGCTCTATGAATTACTTTCAAGAGTGCAAAAGCATACTTGAAATTCCTAAAATCGAGTAAATGGAAGAAGACTCTCCTTTCCTTGAGTCTCAGTCTTACAGTCTTCAGAGACTACTGATCACAGCATGCAATTCCCTAAAGCACTGCACACTGGGACTTCATTTTAAGTGTAACCTCATTTTAAAAGGAGACAGCAGCAGCCAGAGCCTGCATCAGTAGAACTCTGGACGCTGCATTTGCTTCATGTTAACCTTTGCTCATACCACTGTGTAATGGCTACATCAGGGACAGTGGTCTGTAACTTTCCGTTTCATAAATTTTGAGTTGGTCCTAAAAAGTATCAGGATAACATAGCCAGCTCTCCATTTCCTAAAAAAAAAAAAATTAAAAGTTTTAAAGAGTCCTACAAATGGCCTAAAACTGAAAAATCAAAACCCTAGTAAAAGAAACAAAACAGCCTAATGGCTTCATGGAAATTTCCTAAAATTCAGCACCTCGTCTGCTTTTTAGTTGTACATCACATGCTGCATTCATGTGAAAAGGAAATCACAATATTTACATCTGTTTAAAGATACCAATCCATATAAAAGGGAATGCAAAGGTAAACTCCAAAGAGACTAATAAAGACACACAAACATATTTTGCAGTTTTCAAGAACTGTTTATACTCTATTCAATTACAGCCAGTACAAAGGCATGATCTCATGCTTGCTTTTTCAGCAACAGCTAATAGGATAACTTCTCCCAGTTGTCACTTGGAAAAATGTGTATTTGCATCTTGATGCAGTCAACATCTAAGTGAGCCTACATCCATAAACATAGGAATTTACACATTTTCAGATGGCTCTGCTATTTGCACCCATAGTGTCACACAATAAAAGTAGCTTGCTGACAGTGAATGGTGCTGCTCTGGTATCTCCCACAAGCCACAGATGCAGCCAGGGTGTCTCTGGCTTCCCTGGAAATACAGGCAGCACCAACAGAGGGAAATCACGCATGGTCGCTTATCTTCTGGAGTTTGTCCTTCCAGAATAACTTTAATCTCAGAAAACAAATGTTAACTGAAACAGACACCTATTGAAAAATCACACTGCATATTTTGTTGGTAGCAGAACTTGAGGGTTCCTGAAAGAAAATGTGAGTGCAAAATACCAAACCATCATCAAAAAACAACTTTATCTTTCAGCAAAAATAAACAGATCTGGTTTTTTGATGCTGGCTAAATGAAGATGATGTTTACAACTAAGTCACCTGGACTGGAAGCCACAGCAGGAGACAACGCCTGACACAATTTTCTGTATAGCTGAACACTGATCCCGGAGAGTTACTCTGTGATGTTTTGACCTGTTTACCCTTGGCAGTGGGGGGAAGGAAAGTCGCAATGACAAATTGCTATCCATGCCAAGAGAGCTCTCTTCCTTTTCCTGACAAGGCTTCCTCAACAATGAATGGCAGCTTCCTTGGATAGTCACACAACAAAAATGTGATTTACTGCTTCATATAGCCAAACCTCCACCAGATAAGTCACCACCCTACACTAGACAGCTTGACCTAACTGGCACTGGGAGACTGCTCTCTGAATAGACATGGCCTTGTAACACAGCTGTGAGTGGCAGAAATATGTTTGCCACTTAAACCCATCAGTGGCAAAAGAGACTTTCTTTGGCATATCTGAAAACAGGCAATACATTTTGTCTACAGCAAAAACCATTCCTGCACTGGCAGGGACACATGGACTGGACGACTTTATTTGTCTTTCGGTCTTAATGGGAAGAATTCCCTTCATTAAATGTGATTTTGCTTTCTCTCAGCTATCTGTCTCTTATAGCATCTGCGGGTGAGGGTAAAAATTTGCTACCATCCAACTACATAAGTGCAGATTATATAAAAATGGGAATTTTCTTCAGTCATTTCCCTTTCTACCTTTGCCAGAAATACACTGATATGTACTTTCACCGTCAGAGGCTTCACGTCACTTAGTCAAAATAGGTGGTGTCCAAACATACAGTTCCATTTTCACTAACCATTTCACAGTAACAGCACAGAAATCAATCTGTCACTGGGTCTTTTCACTCACTGAATTTTCAAAATCTGTTTCCTTTGTTTTCTTCAAGAAACACTTCATCCACTCTGCTCTGTTCAAAACTACATCTAAGTCCTGCCATTATTTATGCATCCACTAGCAAGATCCTGTTCAAAGCTGAACAGCACAATTCACATGTATCGCTTATTCTTCTCAAGTGGAACAGGTCAGATCTAGGCACCACTTCCACAGTTACGTGAAAATTAGAAGGAAGATTGCACTGACTGAATTTCACGACCCTGTACTCTAAGTTCAGTTAGGACTACCTAAAGCTAAGAGTAAAGCAAAACCTTCAAACAGTACTATTCCCATTAATTTAAAAATTTATTAAAATTATTAAATTAAAATTTAATTTAAAATCAGGCTGGAAGCTTGTCTATATTTTACAATTTTGCCTTTTGTCCAAACTACCACTTATCTTCTGACTACAAAAGTCATTGGATTCACCATTTAAAGTACTTTCCTTAACAAATGGCATCCAGAAGGTTTCCTGGAGGAGAGCTACAGACTTTCAACCACAGTGAGGTCATAACTTCTAATCAGTGTGCTACAGGTTTCATAGTACTTTGAGCTATCTTGCTGAATTGGCACCAGCATTTTTTACTTCAGTTCATTACAAATGTTTCCACGAACATTTAGGGCAGAATTCCTAAAACGTTCAAGCATCACCAGCAGGTGTTTCCAAAGCATTTGCCAAACTTGTTCTTTGAAGAAATGGCAAAGCACTCCAGTTTTCTACAGACCCAGCCAGCAGCAGAAGTCAAAATTTGCAAATGCAACGAGACAACTGGGCAAAACTCATCAGTGCTGACAAAAGAGCCATCCACGTTCCTATCAGCAGCTTTCTGGTTTTACATTTACTTCACCAGAACAAGTCAGGTGGGCAAGTATTTGTCCCATCCACACATTCACAGAGAGAAAACAATTTCTTCCCTCACCTACCTGCTGAATCAGTGATCTGGCCTCCTTCGATACATGGTCTGGTATACTCAAAGAAGTGTGAGTGTTTATTCCTGATGGATGGCACTCAACCAGAGACTGGAGGAGAAAAGGAAAAAGGAAAAAAATAAATCAAAGCAGGAAGCCACATTTATTAATTTCAAAATTGCAGTGTTGGATTATCTCCTAATATCCATGCAAATTTAACACACACAAAGCCAAAATTTAGTGCTTCCTAGTATGAAGTACTGGTTCTGGGAGGAATGTCTACAGGTGCTGATGAGCTCTCTGAGGTACAGCTTTAGAACATTTACATCTTAAAGCTTCTCTTCTATTGGTCAAATTTGAAGAGCCTGGGAATTTGGTGGGCTTTACTTTCTTCATGCAGAGCTGTCAACCAATCACCAGTTTGATTTGGCCAAACACTCTTTATCTCAAAATACTGAATTAATGTGTAACAGCAACATATGGTTTCTACACAGTCTCAGGAAATAATACTGGAAGTATTAGGGCAGAAGCTTTGTACATGTACAGATAGAATGTCAGAGAACTTGGACTTCACTATAGCTATGAGGGCAGCCTAATTCTGATTATTTTTTTTAGTCCTTAGTTTGGTGCAGCTCTATTAAGTTGTTCCGCTGAAGGCTGAGCATGTTTTGTTTCTCTGGTCCCATGGAGACTAAGCAAATTGAGAATGCTCAGCCTGGCAAAGCTCATCTGAGAAAGACAATCAAGGGAATCACACCTGGGCACACCACTGGTGAGAAACTACTGGCCAAGAAGTCACTTTTATCGAGTCACTTGCTCCCAGCCCTACCTTCCCAGTGAGGAGTTCAAAAAGAATGGCACCCAGGCTCCACCAGTCACAGGCTTCTGTCTCTTCTAGGATAGCACCAACCTCTAAACATGA